>NC_037088.1:58800638-59103668 GCF_002994745.2 Rosa chinensis | reverse complement strand
AGATGTTTTAGAGGCAAAATCCCAGCAACAACTGCTAGCATGTGGCCATAACTTGCCTCCAGATTCCGGGAAGGCCACCGCTGTGTCACGTAGTATGAAGAACAAAATGCAGGAAATTTCACTTGATGCTTTCCCAGAATGAAGATATCATTTACTTCTTTTCTTCGCTTCACTGTATAGAATTACTCCAAAGACTGTAAGGGAATAACCCATCATTCCAGTCACAGAAACAGGATTTCTAAAAATCAAGATTGAAACAACCACAGCTACAGCGCCCTTTGCATTTCCTAGTACCTGGATTCAAAAATTTCAATTGTTATAAAACTTAAAAGAAAATCCTCCAAAATTTCAATTGACACTCAGCGAGCAAGTCAAAGCCTAATTATTTTTTCTTCAAATCATATCCCTAAAGCACATCTTCTATGAATTAACAGTAAAGAAAAAAGAAGTCCGAAAATCTAGAACAAATTAGGTTATTTCATCAGTCAGTATGACATGTAAAAGCAGGGATGCAAAGTTAATAAGAAGTGATCCAGCTGCTTATGTCAGGCTATGAATCAGTTTCTAACAGCTTCAATCATCATACTATTGGCCATCATTTTGTCCTAACAGTGCCTTCCTAGATCACATTAGCCCAGGAATATAAGAGCAGCTGTATATAAAGCTAACTGGCCCCTAAAAAAGAATAGCTTCCTATTTCCCAGAGGTTTCAGCCCCATCATAATAAGCAGTATCTGTTCATTTTTTCAGCCCTACAAATTAACTAATATTAGGATTATCCATATACTATAAGTGAAAAATATATCCACCAGCTTTTACTACGTCCCAAAGATAGAACTCCCTGCAACTTCAGAACTCCACAAACGAAGGAAAGGAGACATACCTGAAGAGTCAGAGCACTGGTGTGTTTCGTGACCAAAAAGTTGGTCAGATTTACAAAATATGCCAATGCTGAATTGAATAACAGATACCATATGATCTTGACATCATCTCTTGCAAGAGCTAGTGTTATCCCAACGACATTATCTTCCATGATAAGTGTTGCAGGGAGTAGGAAAACAACGGCTATCGGAGCCATATACAATAGGAGGTTCATCGAATTCAGCTTCTCCCTGGAATAAAAGTACAGGCAAATTCAGCAATCTTTCCGTTCAGAAAACAATTTGCAATACAGAAGAGTTGACTAATACCATCAGCTCAAATAAAGAAAACCAAATACATAAAGACTCCTTATTCCTTACCCTTCAGAAGAAAGCAAAATCCCTTGTAGCACTGACTTAAGCGCCCTGGCAGCTGTTGCTGCGATACAAATTAAGAACCCAAATAGATGGAAACTTGGTTCACCCTGTGCCCATGTAAACATAACACAAAATCAGATGTTTGATCATAACACATTGAACCTAGTAAAATTGAAAAAAAAAAAAAAGCCACCCACTTTCCCCTCATTCAACCTATGCTTTATCAAACATATTCGCCATCCAGAGTCCAAAACAGAAGCTCCCCCCAATTAAATCAATCTTTTATACTAAGCTCAGCTAAACTAGAGTTCATCAGATCTCACGCTACAAAGTAAATATGTCAGTGTTTCCTCTCTCAAACATCCGAATTTACACATCCCAATATCATACTTATCCCAATGAACTCAATTCTCATCCTAACCAGCTCAAATCAAACCACACCCTTATAATCCACATTAACTCCCATCGAAACCACTAGCATTAACAAAAAGCAAACACTAACAAAAAAAGAACAAGAAGAAAGAGCACATACCCCACTGGCAATGATGACCCCTGTAACCACAGGAACCAGCGTCAGGTAAGTCAGCCAAGCCTCCCTTTTCAGGGTCATAAAGTAAGCGAAAACGGCAGTGAAGAACGGCGTGGTGGCCCCTATAGCCTGGTTAAACGACACCGGCAAATACCGCAGCGAAATGTTCCCAAACACCACAGAAACACAGAACACGAGACTCAACGCCGTGATCTTCAGAAACTGAACCCGGGATCGAATGGTCTGCATCGGCACCATCTTCATCCACGCAATTGCGATGTAGCTGAGAAGAGAACACGCCGTCATGTGGCACATGGTGAGGAAGATCGGGTACTTGAAGCCATAGTTGCTAAGCAAGTACTTGTTCAGCAGCAGAACGCCAATGTTGGATGAGTACCAGGCCGTCACGAGCCCGATCGTGAACAAGCGGCTCTTCCCCTTCATCGCCGGCGGTGCTGGGTCTGAATCGGACGGCTGGGAATTTGGGCCCGGAAACGAGAAAAAAAAAAAAAAAAACTCAGAGATCGTTACTGGGATCTGTTATTCTTAAAGCATTGGCGAAACCCAGATGGGAAACGAAGCAATCTGCTATGTGGAATTGTGGGCCGGCCCTCCATGGATCTGAGGATCAAGGCTCATTGGGAAAAAGGCGAGAGCTTTGGGGGAAAATTTGGGACGGAGAAAACGAGAAAAGTATGAGTCTTTGAGGAAAGTAACGGCGACGGAGAAATGGGTCGGTGTTGAAATTGAGCGAGGCTGCGTCGTTGGGTCAGAGTTTTGAGGATGACCGACGAGAATGTGCCTCTTCTGCAAAATAAAGAGAGGAAGAAGAGAGAGAGAGATAGATAGACAGATAGAGAGAGAGAGTTTTAAAGCTTTTAGAGAGAGAGAGAGAGAGAGAGAGTGAGGTGAACGCGTACGGGAAAATTGATCGCGTTTATTTATTTTCCTGGAATTTATAGTTTAATTTCTTTGCTGTGACATATAAGGAAAGTGAGTTTTTGAGTAAATATTATTACATGTTCTAAAATAAAGGGCATGGATTTTAATAAAATATTTAATGCATGCAAAGTTTGATCATTTACCCTCCCAAAGATTTTGACTTGGTTTTGTTCCTACAGAGTTATTCCAGATTCATCCCATTAACTTGACCTTGACCCATTTATTTAAGTTCAAAAGTACTTGCAACTTATGACCATCACTTCAACATGAAATTAGCATATCCGTTATTTAATTTCTCATCGTATTTTATATATCTAACCGACATTGATTAAGGGAATGCATAAAATGATTCCTCATGATTATAATTTTAGTTGTATCACACTTTTAACAAATTATTATGTACTCTGAATTTAGTATCAATATACTCTAGTTATAATACCGACCAGATCCAAAATCCTAACTTACAAAATTGAAACCCCAACCTCCATCTATGTATTTTTCTTGTCTAAAGAAAACTCTTGAAATATTAAAATCTCCATTTTTCATTTGATTATTTGAAGAGATGTAGATGTATTAATGCACCCTTATTGGACAGAAACGTGTATGGGAGTATGAGGGATTAAGAAGGACTCCATCTACCGACTTGAAGGTGCTCCATATGTCAACGAGGGAAAGAATACTCAACGCGCTTATTAGAAAAAAATTAAACATGTTAGGCTTCATGACACTGCAAAATGGCCGGTCCAAAGATGATGGTTAGAATAAGATAATGCGAATCTGCCAGCAATGTTCTAAAATTTCCCAAGCTTCACTAGAAAATTGGATCATGCTTCTTCATGCATGGACTTGGGAGCATTATTGTTATTGGTTGGGCCCTTCCATATCATCCAGAAGCACTTGATCAGCAATCCGAAGGTTGTTGTTGGTTGGGTGTGTCTTTTCTTGAGTTAATTCTTTGTTTTATTGTTTTGGGCAAGAGAACGGAAATAATTATCAAGAATTTGTATTATGTTCTAAATTTTTCAATTGTTACATTTATTTTTTTGTTGTAAGTACTGTTTGACTTTTTTCTTGATGAAACTGGCAAGTGAGGGGCCGAGGGAGAAGAGTTATGTGATAACTAAGTTAGGACGGGAAAAGAGGTCTAAAAAAATACCATTTATGCACTTGTATTATATTTCTTGATCGTATTCATTTAGATAAATAAATCTCGTTTTTTATTAATACATAATCAATAAATATAATACAATTATCATATTCGCAACTTCATTTTTTATACTATAGTATTTAGAAATGTAACTGTTAATGTGATTAGTGGTCCAATTCAACTAGCATTGCTGGTAAGAACTTCAAAGAGAGAGTTTTATATGAAGATTCAGAAGAAAGTCCAACCTTGTTATCTGGCAATGTCCACTCATCTACCTCCCCCAAACTTCCATGACTAGCTGCTGCTCTTGCCCAAAATTCAAGGTTCCCAATTCTCTTGCTTCTAAACCTTATTGTGGTTAATGATGGTGAACTAGTAGTAGTAGAAGTTGTACATCTTCTTGAAGAAAAAAGCTGCAATGACTTGCTCAATTGCTTTGCACCACCACCTGAAAATTCCCAGAAATGTCAAAAAACTTTCCCAATTGACAATGTAGCAGAATTGGTGCTCCTTTGTTTTGAATCTGAGCAAAAGTTGGATAGTAAAAGCAATCAATCCTAAAACCACCATTTGAGTTCTTTCGGAAAACCAAATCAAACATGTTATCCATGAATCCTGGATCCATTTTCATGAAGCCCCCAAGAATACAGACAGAGTCTTTTTGCAATTTTTAGTACCCTACCATTCCAATTGATTTTGAGAGATAGAAAGCATACTATTGAAGGGTATAAGACTTGCTGAAGCAGACAATATTGCAATCTGTGCCATAAAAGAAGAAAAAATCCAATCTTGTGTTTGTGTGTGTTTAGAACCAGACAGCTGAAAAGAAACAAGCTTGACAAAGAGGAAGGTTGTGGAGGGCTAAAATCTAAATTGGGTCTTTTTGAGGGACTAAACTGAAAAAATCCGGTAACTGAAAAAGGTGGGTGATCGGTACAATCTCTACCTGAGACCACCAGCACTATGTATTGAGCTGAGCGGTTGGAGCTGAAGTTGAGATAGAAGCTCTGTGGTGATGACGTGGCATTGGTTATTTTTGACCTCCAAATCAAGAGAGAAGGGACTAGTTAATGGGTATATTCTGTTTCAATTCGACTACTTGGTCAATGTAGGGAAGAGTATATCCAATCCCATCCTCAGATCCTTCTCTCAGTCTCTGTAGCAATTGGTCCAAGTGCTCTAATTTGTCTGGGTTTTTGAAGGAGAGTAGGAGATTGATCTCTGTCACAGTCAGAAGAGCTTTCAAGGATCAGAGTAAAACTTCACAGGTCATCATCATTCTCCACACCAAACACAAAATATCTATAATCCATTCTTTTTGGGAATCTAACATGAACAATTTAATTTATTATCGCGATGGAAGTTAAATCCTGATTTCAGGTCAGTATTATTTTATAAGTTAAGGAAGAGTATTAATTTTCACGAATTGAATTTCTAATTGGATGGTCAACGCAATAGGGATGCTAGGAGTCATTTTATGACATAGAGTCTAGAAGATGGGGAAGAGGGTTAGGCAGTGAAGACAAGTCCAAGGTCCAAATGCTGCCTAATATTTCCACTGGATTAATACCAGACTTGAAATCTTGAATGATTCTATGTGAAAAATGCTAGGAAATTGGGTCATGCATGGACAAGAAGTAGTATATTTTCCGCTATTCTCATAATAGATGGTTTTTATACTCTTTTTTTTCTACTATATATCTTCCGTCCATGTGTTATGCGTCCCGCCAAACTTGGAGATATCTCTCAATGCTCATTCGCTCACATCAAAGGTCATTGGATTTTGGATTATGGAGAAGAATTAGAGCATATGTTTCTACAATAATGAAACATATATGTACCTAATGCTTAATAGTTTGGTCTTAGTAGTTTGGTGCTTTTAGTCTGCAGTTTGGTCGTGTCGATTTAGATTAAGGAAGAGAATCCCAACGTTTTGGTCTTTATTGTTTTGTGCTTTTAGTTAATGTAGTTTGGTCGTGTGGTAGTGCTACTCATGTGTTTAAATTGTAAGCATACAGACCAAAACCGGGAAATTCCAAAAGATGAAGACCAAAATTGTAGTATAATCCAAACATGCGTGTTGAGTGCTCATAATATTTTAGGTGTCACATTATCCTCAAGATTAAAAGTCTAATTAGAAGAGGTTAGTCACATACTACATGGAATTTGGAATATTCAACCGCAAGTTGCGCCTGATTTTGCTTCCCACTGTCAAACTTTGAAATGTGTTATTCAAAGAGTGGGCATGCAATTCATGCACTATGTATTGATTGGCCTACTACACATTCTTATCAAGCGTTTGGTAGCACTATTGTATCAAGCTTTGCTTGCTTGGCCATACTGGATTCGTGATTGGGATGTTGATCGACGTTTCATAGGGTTGGTGAATTAGTCTTGAGTGGAGCTCCATTCCTTTTATAGGGTAAGTATGAAAAGGAAGGCAATGTTGAGTAGAGATGAAGATCGAGAAACGGCAAATACTCGTGCATCTCCTTAATCAGGAAAAGAGAGAGGTAGTCTCTAGCTTTGTCCTAAGCACATCGCACCATGGTTCAAGATCCCAAAAAGTTGTAAAGATCAAAGACCAAAGAATTGCGTGACTTACGGTGCTTGTTTTGTGTCGTTACGGTAATGTGGTTTATGAAAGTGGTAGATAATGCCTAACTTCAAGATTAGGCAACATTTACATCACATGACATAGTGTTGTAAATGGAAGCAAAGCTACACCCTTTTGAGTGTTGAAGCGGCTACAAGCATGCCTTCCCATTAAGCCTGTCTAGCCAAGGCTTTTACTTCCATAGCCCAAGAAAAACGAAGCATCAGGAAGACATAGTGCATCTTCCTAAGACAAACAATTGGCACCAACAATGGGTATAACAATTGGCAACAACAAAGCCAACAGAAAATATCAGAAGGTTATGAACTTATGATAGAGGCCACAATCAGAACACGTGGGCAACCATGGCTCTAAGCATCACTTCACCCCTCCACCAAGTAGGGTAAATCTAATCTTTCAATCTCAATCCAAAAGCCACATTTCAATAATGCCAATGGAGCAGGTTGCAATGAATATTCAAATCATTAAGTTGCAAAAGTCGGATAACAAAAATTTAATCTTTGTGAGGAGTCTAATACAATATTCTCCCATCAAACAAACAAAACTGGCAGAGCCTTCTAAGAAACAATACATCTATCTTAGCTCATAACAACCATGTAAATTTCAAAATACTTGATGCTCCATCTCTATAGTCTAGGAAGTACTGAGAAACTGCAAGGAAAATGAGCATAGGATTAGAACCAGGGTAGAAGAGTATAATACAAACCCAATAAAACCAAACAAGTCAACTATTTTGGAAATAAATATTTACAAATACAAATTGTTTTTGAGGGTTGGAAAAAGGAAAGAGCAAATAGTTGTGAGATGACAATTGAAAACTTCAAATGCAGCTAGAACAAGTAACATATATATTAAAAACATTGATAGGTTTAGACAGAAAAACTCCAAAAGATGAGAGGGTGATAAGATATTGGATTGAAGGCTAAATTAACAAGTGTAAAAGTCTTGGCCTGTAGAGAACTAGGAATTAGATAAAAAGGAATCTGACAATTCCAAATGACCATTGACTAGCTATGACAACCGTTTCTTGTAATAGTTACTCATACTCTGGTATCCAATTCAGAATGTCTTCAACTATTTTGGAAATAAATATTTACAAATACAAATTGTTTTTGAGGGTTGGAAAAAGGAAAGAGCAAATAGTTGTGAGATGACAATTGAAAACTTCAAATGCAGCTAGAACAAGTAACATATATATTAAAAACATTGATAGGTTTAGACAGAAAAACTCCAAAAGATGAGAGGGTGATAAGATATTGGATTGAAGGCTAAATTAACAAGTGTAAAAGTCTTGGCCTGTAGAGAACTAGGAATTAGATAAAAAGGAATCTGACAATTCCAAATGACCATTGACTAGCTATGACAACCGTTTCTTGTAATAGTTACTCATACTCTGGTATCCAATTCAGAATGTCTTCAATTCTTCTCTTGTAGCACTAATTCAACATAACTAAGAGTTTCCATTCAAAGGGAACCAACAATTGCTCAAAGACACTATCAACACAAAGAAGATTAGAGGGACCAACTCCCAACATGGATGGGTTGATAATTGTCCAGTTATAGCTACAACAGTAGCATTTTAAATAAACTTATACTCTCATAACAGTACAATGTTGGACTCTAAAATGACCAGTTCACTCTTTTCTCAGTTTTTACCAACTTAACTACTAGTTTCCAATGAAAGCAAACCAACAAAAGCTCAAAGACTAAACCACATAGAGCAACTTTGACTTTGGCCGTGCATGTTTTTGCAATCTCTATATCAGTATATAAGCTCAGCAGTGTAAACTTAAGCTCAAATACCAGTCAACTCTTTAAATGAATCCAAATAGGAATTCGAATCAAACTGAACCAGCACAGATAACGTGACCATTGTATAAATGTAGGCCACCCGAGATTACACCACATTAAAAGATCCAAAGATCAAAACTATATCATGTATATCAGTACAACAAAAACTAGTCCGACACAGTTTCAAGCAACAATAGATAAATCGCATCCAGAAGTTGTATAGCACTTTAATTTTTAAGTGCACAGTAGGCAAAGAAAAGTTACAATGGCAAGCACAAATTTTCAATATAATAGCTGCGCACAGCACATACTGACATACAGTAACTCAACCAAGTAGTACCTTATATATTGCAGGGATACATGAATACCCTCACTCGAGCACCCTGCAATGTCACAACAGAAGAAATCGATCAGAAACACCTTTCGAACAATAACCATCATACAGTAGTTCCAGTATAGGAATGTACCATGGACTTGGGGGGCAAATTGGAGGTGAACTTAGCCCGAACAACACCGGTGTTACCATGAGGCCTAGCAACCTTTCCCCAAATGCAGCGGTAGTGGCTCCCGTTCTGCTTCACCTTAGCCTTGTAGATATAAGCCAATCGCTTTCCGGCGTACCACCCAACTTCCTCCTTGGTGTTCACTCCCTCGATCTGAATCAGTGAGGTGTTTGGGTACTGGTTCGACTTGGACCTAACCCAAATCAATAACCGAATCAACTCAGCTCAAAACCCTAGTAATAAAAACGCCCCCTTTTTCCAATTTTAGGGTTTCTACAATATCTAAAACGAGAACAAGAAACAAAGACACAAAATTTAGGGTTTCAATTACCTCTTGTAGCCGAGGACAGTTCCCCTGACGTAGAGTCTGAGAGAGAGAGAGAGAGATTAAAGTGAGAAATTTTGATGCAGTAATCGGATTAAGATTTTGAAAATTAGGGGTTTTTGTTTTGTTTTGGGTTGGATGTCGAACCTGACTCGCTCTCCTTGACGTCCCTTCACCATTTCTGCGATGTGTGAGCTACCAGAGACGACTGCGCAGAAGGAGTGCTAAAACCCTAGCTCTCGGTGAACGAAGAATATTGGGGTATTTATATATGAAAGGGCGCGTGGGTTTTATATATCGGAATTGTGAACAAAAGGCCCAAATCGGTTTAGACCATGAATGGGCTTTTATATTTCCACTGTGTCCTTCAGTAACAAGTAGCCCAGTCCATTGCCTTGGGTCGGAACGAGTCTATAGTAGCTCAGGGATACTTCCGATACAAAATTTCAAAAGATGGTGCTTGAATGTTGTCACACGTTTAGTTTTTCGGTTTTGTTCGTATAGTCATTTGATTCCATACTCAATTGTACTGGACTTGAATCTCACACCATTGTACAACATCATAGTAGTTTTCGCCTCGGAGTGGTAATTTCCGTGGTTAAAACAAGCCACATGGTGCCTGCCGGCATAGAAGGCTCGATGAATCAGTTGAGGGAGTCAATAACGATGTGCTTCTGGTTATCCCAGACGGATCCGGATCCTATGACGAAGTTGAGGACCCTTGCCCTTACATGTGCGTTTTACCATGCTTGTTTTGAATCGGAAGAAAAAGGTTTGCTTAGGGTTTGGGACTAGTCTTTGGAATCGGGTGGGGATAAACTTCAAGGACACAAGTTCACATAGGAGTAGAGTCCATCTCAAGAAACCAGAACTACTCAACCCTTCGTTGCTAGCCTACTCTCTCAAATAGAGTCGTTAACCCGACGTACTTAATATTAAGTGTCCAGTTCTAAATCAATTGCCGAGTCTAACTTGTTCTTGTATTATCAGTTTGTATATATATCTAGAACTGTAAGAATGATTTTCTTTTCCAATTGCCAAAAGCCTTGCTTCAGAGAAACCGATCATATTTTTGTCTTACAATTTAGAGCTAGGTATAATATTTTTCTCTACCACGTACAGTAGAGGCCACAAGCCTAAATTATGATCTTTAAGACTCGACCGGTATAACTTCCTCGGCATCTCCCATCCCGAAATGAGCTTCTCTTCCTGTTATTGTTGCTTGGCTACTGTTGATGAGCCTCCGGAATTTTCACAGATGCAACCCGGAAAAGGGTTTGCGTAAAAGTTCTCCTCAAGTTTGTGGTCACCTCTGGCTACTCTGGAGTATGGTGCTCCGATCCGATTTTCATGCAACTTCTTCACCTTGGATGAGAATTTTTCCCAAGATATCATTCCGTTGTCCAACCTATCAATCAATGTCACAAATTGTTGTCTGCAAGGGAAACAATGTAATCTTTCATTAGATCGAAGATTATAGTTCAAAAGAAATTGTTACTAAATTTGCAGTGTTGGGGGTCTATTGGGGACTTGTTAATGATTTTGTATGAAATGCTTTTACTTTGAAGTGCTTCAATAACTGCAAAAGAACGTTTGAAAACATTATAGAAAGTTTCTGGCAATTTGAACGTATTTGTTAAAGAGTACTAAAGAAACCCTAATAACTAGTTCATAAGGCTGGTAAATTGTTTATACATACTTGTTGGGGTTGATCGTCTTCCGGAACCCTTCAAATCGTCGATGCCCTTTTATTGCTTTAGCCATATTTCCATCAAAAGAATAAATGAACACATCACTCTCCAAAGCCAAAATGTAATCCAAGGCAGCAAGCTGGTTCTGCAAGTTCTTGAAAGGTTGCAACTCTACTTCAGTCGCTAAATTTGAGTGGAAGAATAAATTGGGGTACTTATCTTTCAGAGGTCTAATCCCATCTCTCCCGTAGATCTTCCCAGCGGCTACATAAACTTTTGTATCCAAAGGAAACCCAATTGCTTCAAGAAACACAGCAACCTCTCTTGGGGTCATGGGGCATACCCCTTGGAGTCTATGATTGGTGCTATTAATCGTCTTATGCTTCCAGTGTGATGTTTGTTTCCTTATTTTTGCGAGTTCTCTATCTTCGTCTTTGGTCAGATTGTGACTGCAGCCTGTGAAAGAAAGCATGTCCTTTTCATATCTGCATTTATAACGTGCTGGTCACTAGTCAGAATAACTTATGTGGCAAGAAATCTTTGTTTAGGGTAATGTATGTGTTCTCTATCCTTGGTTAAGATTCTGCATATTCAAAAGATACATACTGTAAGTCTGCGTATCATGTCAGATAGGAGCGCACCTTAAATGGAGACCAATGTATCTACTATTGTTGTTCTTTAATCTGTTAACCAACTTTGATGCTAGTTGTTCGATTTCAGGTGAGAATCTCAGTGCCTCAAACATTGCACGGCAGCGTAGCTTTTGGAATGAACCACCAAGATCATTAGCAAGTCTGGAATCTGTGTACGTGAATTTGAGCACTTTGTGCTGCTTCAATAACGAAGACATATATCCTCTGTAGTAACTAGCCTGGGCTGGTTAGAAATGGTGATCCACTGTTAGATACTTCGATTCAAGTTACGTATACTAAATTTCCTAAGCAAGGTAAACAATTCTGACCATACCTTGGACCAGGAAACTGGAGCCCTGGGGAGAGGCTTCAGGTCTGCAAGCTCCGGTGGGAGTGACTCTATAACCATGATATCATCTTTTAAGACTTCCATGAAATTCTTCCAGTTGAAAATGTCCTTAAAATCACTGAACATATCAATTGAAAACACAATGAATAAATCAATGATAATAGTCTAATCAAATGGACCGTACTATGATTGAGAAAATTTGGTACCTTGGATCGGTCCAAAAGGATTTATGATCTAAAAAAGGGAGAACCAGAGTGGCATTCATAAGTTTTGCTACGGCAACCATATCACTTATCTGCAAGTTACAATTTTTTCAGAACAATTTCGGGAGGGGGGGGTCGGGCATCAAATATTGAAGACATGATTGAGATTGATCTCATACCCCAAGCTTCATTTGATTCAACCCACCATTGGCCTTGATCATAATATAGCCATTTGTTGCATTTCGTTTCACTGTAACAAACGAAACGTCATAAGACGACTTATTCACGATAGAATGAGAGAGATTATTTAGTATATCCAATAACTAACTAGCTTTTGGACATACAAATATCCTTCTTTGCTCGATTAATGCATTTGTAGTAGTTTTCACTGTTTGGTTGCGTCCAGATATCACCAGTCTGACTAGCAGAGAACAAATAAAAGATGGGATCACAATCTCAGGTAACTGAAAAATGAGACCCCTAATAAGAAGAATGCCAAAACCTAATTAGTCCTAATTGAGTTACAATACCAAAAACAAAACAAAAAATTGTATATGAGTTTCACCAAGAACTGTATATAATAGGCTTAATGGATGTATGAACGTGATTGAGCATAGAATAACAATCTGACCGGGAACTTCGTTGTTTCAGAGCCACATTATAACCCTCGTCACCTTCACTAACCATTTTATGTTGCAAAACTGTCGAAGGTCGTCGAATAAAAGCTATTCCTTCCCTCATTCTCAATTCCTGTAATGCATTCAGCTGTAAAGCAAATTTTGTCATCACTGACACGAAACCTAACAGCAACAAAACCACGAAAACCCTTCTTCCTCTCATCAAAAGCTTTGCCAACTTGAGCGGTCTGCTGCTGAAGAACATGCTGTTAATGGCATCTTGTTGATCTTCTGTGGCCTCAAATAACCGTCTCCTTGTCATGGAAGAAATGAAAAGAGGAAGTGGTCAAATTGAGGTGAAAATGAAGAAGAGGTGCTTAGTGGAGGTAATGGCCTTATTGCGTTTACAAATGTTTGTGGAAATTTCTTGTTGGTTTTTATATCAAGGAATTCGGAGTATGAGTGGGGAGCGGAACATAAGGCGAAGGACACTCTGTGTTTGTGATTTTATTAGAATTAAAGACAGGATGGTTGGTTTTTCTTCGTTACGACGTGTGGATTTTGGGGTCTTGACCCATAACTTAATTTTTACACGTACAAGAACACTCTCCTATTGGTCGCAGCAATCGTTGCTATTTCGTACTACGCCGTCGTCGCGCTGACGTGAGGACCCGAGCTGCAAACTGGTGGGCTCCACTCTTTCTTGGCCATCTCCAGTATATCGTATCGTTCTCTTCCATTTTCTGGTAATTCTGTACTGTTTCAGCCGTGGAGTTTCTTGGTTAGTTGGCTGCTTTGGGTTCTAAATTTTTAAAAGAATCCAGTCTCTTTTATTTTATGCTGTGAATTGGTAATTGGTTTTTCTTTTATCATTAATTAGGGATTTCAGTTGCAAATTGCAAATATGTCGTTTTGGATAACTGGAATTTCGGTTTAATTGATGGACGATATTCTTCACTGTGTTGATGCGGTTTGGAGTTAAGGGAAGCGTTTAGCATTTGGCTGAAACATGCTTTTGTTTTGTTGAAGGTCCAAACTTGGTTATGTCTATGGAGTTATACAGAAGCCTAAAGCTGACTCTCCTAATCTTGATTCTTGGCTGTGCAAGGATCAACTCGTCATGTTCTGGCTAATTAACTCCATGGAAACCAGAATAGCAGAAATTTTCAGTTTTTCTGAGTCATCTATGCATCTATGGAATAATGTCAAAGAGATGTATGGAAATCAGAATAATGCTGCTCGAGTTTTTCAACTGAAACTAGATATTGCTGATCTTCAACAGGAAGGTAAACCCTTTGTCCAGCATCTTGGTAGCCTTACTAGTATGTGGAATGAGCTAGATGTTTATAGACCTCACACTACCGAGGCTAGTGTGTTGTTAAAAAGAGCTGAGGAGGACTAGATTTTTCAGCTTCTTGCAAGCTTAAGCTCAGAATATGAAGATTCGAGAAGCCATATTCTTATGAATACTAAGTTACCATCTTTTAACAACATGTGTGCTACCGTTCAAAGAGAAGAAGTTCGAAAAAAGGTGATGAATATGGAGTCAAAGACTAGTGCATATGAAACTAGAGCACATGCCTCTAATCACAGGCAAGCTGAAGCTAAACTGTACAAGGGCAAGAAACCTGACTTGAAATGCAGCTACTATGAGGGAGTTGGACATGTTAGGGATAGATGTTGGATTCTCCATCCGGAACAGAAGTTAAAGTTTTTGAAGGAAGGCAAAGGTGCTCAAAAGAGTTGGAATCCACCAAAGGCAAACCTGGCAGCAATTCCTTTAATCCTTCTGAGGGTAGGCTAAACTTCACCGCCAATCCCACTACTTTAATCAATGAATTTGCTGCTTATCTCCGCAAGAAGCAGATGCATAGTGGCAGTGAAGAAACAGACATTCCTGGGATTGAAGGCCATACTGCACTCCTTGGCAAACTTGCTGGCTTTCTTGCAGAGACTGATTGTGTTCCACATGAAGAAGCTTCAGGTACTTTAAAATCCTTCTCTACTGCTCTAAGTGTTTGTGCTATGGATGACTATTGGATTATAGACTCAGGGGCTACGGATCACATGACAAATAAAATTACAAATCTGCATGAGTTTGAAAAAATGTATATTCCTTCTAAAGTATTTGTAGCAAATGGCAAAGGTGCCTCAGTTTTAGGAAAGGGAAAAATCAAATTACTCTCTATGTTCCTTCTTTTCCCTTTCAACTCCTATCTGTTGAAAGAATTATAAACACATTAAAATGTCTTGTCATCTTCTCTCCTTATAATGTCATATTTCAGGATCTCATCACCAAGAAGACGATTGGTGAGGGTTTCTTTTTGAATGGTCTCTATTATCTGTCCAAGAATTCTTTTGTTTCCAAAGCTTTCCAAGTCAGTTCAAGATCATCACAAGAGCATCATCTGTGGCATTAAAGCTTGGCTCATCCTTCAGAGAAAGTGTTGTCGTTTTTGTTTCCAAATTTGTGCAAAGCAGACAATCAATGTGATGTTTGTCATCTGTCAAAATTCTCTAGGTTGCCTTTTACTTCCTCTCCTTCTAAAGCTAGTAATCATTTTGAAATCGTTCATTCAGACATTTGGGGTCCAGTTCTTGAATCTTATGATGGATTTAAGTATTTTGTAACATTTGTAGATAATTTTACAAGGATTACTTGGTTGTATCTACTGAAATTCAAAAGTGAAGTTGTGAATGTTTTTAAGGATTTTCATAAACTTATCAACACTCAATTTTCTCCATCCATTCATGTGTTAAGATCCGATAATGGCTCTGAGTATATGTCCAATAATATATCACACTACTTGAGCACACAAGGCATTGTGCATCAAACTAGCTGTGTTGGTACTCCTCAACAGAATGGGATTACTGAGAGAAAGAATTGAGACGTTCTTGAAAAAACAAGAGCACTTATGTGTCAAATGAATGTTCCAAAAAAATTTTGGTTTCAAGGTGTTCTCACTGCTACATATCTCATCAACAGACTCCCTAGTAGAGTGCTTGGTTTCAAATCACCTCTTGAAGTATTGAAAGGTAGAAAGATTGATTTGTCTCACTTGAAGGTCTTTGGCTACACATGTTTTGTTCATATTCAAGCTCACCAACGTGATAAACTTGATCCTGGAGCTGATAAGTATGTCTTCCTAAGATATTCATCTACTCAAAAGGGTTATAAATGTTATAATTACGCTACTAGGAAACTAATTGTCTCCAGGGATGTGAGATTTGATGAAGATACTCCCTATTTCACTAGAAAATCATGTGATTTTGGTCAGGGGAGTTTCTCTCTGATTTGTTTCCAAGTCCTAAGCTTCCTGTTGATGAGGATTACAGTCGGTTTCTTAATCCTGACACTTCTGTGCAAGAAGCTCCAGCAGTAGTTACTGATGCAAAAACTGGTATGCAAGAAGATCAGGAAGTTCCAGATGTAACCTCTGATAGAGAAACCGATACTCAACCAGTTGTTGAATCTCCTTCTCCACCTGAAGTTGTTTTTCATAGAAATCCGTTGGTTTCTCCTGCTGCAGTTGTTCTTCGAAGGAATCCTCCACGAGATCGAGGTCCTCCATCCAAGCTAAGTGAGTACAAAACTTACACTGCAAGGTATCCAATGACACACTTCATATCCTATAAGAAATCCTCTTCAGCTCATTCTGCTTTTCTAAATGTTCTTGATGGTACTCATGAACCTCAAAGTTTTGAGGTAGCTAATCAAATTGATGTATGGAAGAAAACTATGGTTGATGAACTTCAAGCTCTCCATGACAATAATACATGGAGTGTTGTTCGGATTCCTAAAGGAAAGAAGGCTGTTGGCAGTCGTTGGGTTTACAAAACAAAGCTTCATTCTGATGGATCTGTGGAGAGATATAAGGCTCGTTTAGTAGCTCGTGGTTTTACTCAAACATATGGAGTAGACTACAAGGAGACTTTTGCTCCTGTTGCTAAAATGAGTACAGTAAGAGTTTTGTTATCAGTTGCAGTTAACCATTCTTGGCCATTGTACCAGATGGATGTAAAAAACGCCTTTTTACATGGTGATCTTGAAAGGAGGTCTATATGAAATTACCTCCTGGTCATCCTCAATCTCATGATCCTGAAATAGTATGCAAGCTACACAAATCTATTTATGGTTTAAAGCAATCTCCACGTGCCTGGTATGCTTAGCTCAATTCAGTACTTGAGGAAGTTCAATGCAGATTCTTCTTTGTTTGTTCGGATAGGTTTAACCAGTAAGCTTGTGGTGCTCATCTATGTTAATGATTTGATAGTGACTGGTGATAATATTGAGGAGATTCAGTCTCTCAAGCAATCTCTTCGAAACAAGTTTGCTATTAAGGATTTGGGAATTCTCAAGTATTTTCTTGGCATAGAAATGGCTACTTCTCATAAAGGCCTCTTTCTCAATCAGAGAAAGTACATACTTGATTCGCTGCAAGATGCAGATATGGAGGATTGCAAACCAGCTCGCACTCCTCTTGACAGCAAGCTACAACTTAATGTATCAAGTGAGCCTTTCGTCAATCTAACTTCGTATCAATGGTTAGTTGGTAAGCTTATCTATCTCACAATCACTCGACCTGACATCTCTTATGCTGTAAGCATTGTCAGTCAATTTATGCATGCCCCAACTTTAGCTCATCTTCAAATTGTGAAGAGAATTCTTCGTTCACATCATGGGATACACTGATGTTGATTGGGCAGACAACTCACTTGATCGAAAATCTACAACTAGCTTATGTACATTTGTTGGTGGAAATCTGGTTACTTGGAAGAGCAAGAAACAAACTGTTGTTGCTCGTTCTAGTGCAGAGGCTGAATATAGAGCTATGGCTTCCACTGCATGTGAGCTTATTTGGTTAAAAGGTCTCCTATCTGATTTGGGATTTCCAAGCTGTCAACCAATGTCTCTCTTCTGTGACAATCAAGCTGCAATGCATATTGTCTCTAATCCTGTATTTCATGAAAGAACCAAACACATTGAGGTTGATTGTCATTACATTCGACCTCAAGTTCAATCCAAGGTCATTGATACACATTATACTCAAAGTCGTGATCAATTGGCTGATATTTTTACCAAATCTCTCCCAACTGCTCAGTTTCTCAGAATTTTGGGCAAGGTTGGCTCAATGAATCCTCTTGATCCAGCTTGAGGGGGAGTATTGGAAATAGTGATAGTATGGGGTTGAGTATGGTTTCATGGCAGTATGGAAGCAGCATGGGCTGCAGCATGACTAGCACGACTTGATTACTGTTTTGTACTTATCTAGCATGGTTCACTGATTTGTACATTACCTTCTATTGTTCAAATCTTACCTTAGTTATTAATCTTAGTTGAATGTTTAGGTGGTAGACTTTGTATATATTTTGTATCTGTGTTCTCTATTCCTAACAAGAAGTAAATTGGTCTACTATGTACGTACATACATATTGTTCTCAGTACAGTAATTTTGTTTGAATAAAGAATCCTCCAGGTTTCAATTTGATATAGATAATCCATCTACAAATACCTTGAACTATATGTTGGATATTAGTTTGTAATCTTAGTTTGTGTAATTTTTTCTTTATTTCAGGCATGGATGAATCGTATGAATGTCTAATGGAACTGACAGTAATGAAATGCAATACAAGGGAGTTCAGTATGAAAAGCTACAAAAAAACCTTAAACTGCTATGGATGATGACAAACTCTAAGCCTTGTTTAACCTTCCTTGGATGTCTGATGCTCATGTTTTTAATATAAATTCCTATTGTTACCATTTAATCTTTACTTCACGGGATTTTTCAGTATAATGAGTCTAATGTCATGTGGTTGTCAATGTGTATAAGCAGACAAGCAGAATGATTATATTCAAATTCTAACTTGCTTTTTTTGCACACAAAGTGGAGAAACTCTTGCAATAAACAACAGAACAACTCAGTACAGCAACTAAAGTAAACTTACCCAGTTTCAACTTTCAAGTGTGAATGGCTGCAAAAGCTCCCATGGTAACGGAATCCTCGCCCCCTTTGACTCCTCCACATGACTCACACCACTGCTGCTACCATTTTGCACAATTCTCAGTTGACCCATTTCTTCCACCACATCACCCTCAATCTCAATTTCACTCTCATTACCACTCCCATTCCCATTGTTGGCCTCCAAGAACCCAGCAATCTCCGACTCACTGTGGTTATCACCGGATTCGAATTGTCGTTGACAAGAGCAATCTTGGTCGGCCCAAGAAGCTATGAACCAGCAAAAATCGTTCTTGGACTGACAAGCTAGAATTTCAACTACGGGCCAAGAAGGAAGAAGGAAGGAGGAAGAAGAAAGAAGAAAGAAAAAGGAAAAGAAAGGCAAATAGAAAAGAACCGTCCTCACTTCGAAAAAAAAAAAAAAAAAAACTTAATTAACCATATTCTCTTTTGATTTTACGATAATAGAGGATAAAAGTAGTAATTAAGGTTGAAATTTTGATAATGCTTCGATATTTTACCAATAAAACAACAAATTGTGGTAAAAAGTGGTAATCTAGTTGTAATAAGTGTTAGTACTTCACTATTACAAGTTTTCAGAACTATTTTACTAATAAAACAACGAATGTGTTGCTATAATGGTAAAACTTCATATATTTAAGTAAATTTGCGGTGAGTCCTTTATTGTGTAATAAAGTTGTCTATTTTGTAACTACTTTCCTTTAGGAGTTATTTACTTATTTGACAATGTGTTTTCTAGATTTTACGGCAATTAAGGTCCAAAGTAGTGACCAGGGTTGTATTTGTGGTAATTCTTCAATATTACAAGTCCGAGAACCATTTGATCGATGAGACAACGAATTGTTGTAGAAGTAGTAATCAAGCTCTTATTTGTGGTAATTTTTTATATTACAAGTCTGAGAACCAATTTACTAATGTGACAATGAATTGCTGTCAAAGTGGTAAAACTTTATGTATATATTGTAAATGAGGCGCGAGTCCTTAATTGTGTATTAAGGTTCTCTATTTTGTAACTAATACTTTTCTTGTGTAAATCTCATTATCCATGAGAGAATTACTCGTTTGACAATGCATTTTACTATAAATTACAACAATTGAGGTATAAAGTGGTAATTATGGTTGTTTTGATGATAATTACTTGAAATATGATTCCATTTACAAAAAAAAGGATCACTTTACCAATGTTACAACAAATGTTTTGTTTATATGGTAAACAATCATATTAGACCTAAAACTTTTCAAGTCCCTATTCTTGTAATCTAGTTGTTCTTTTTGTAACTAGAGTCCTTTCTTTTGTAAATTATATTATTGATGACACATTTTACAACAAACGACCACATTGGACCTATTTAGTGATAATTATAGTTGTAATCAAAGTAATTACTATATTTACGATATTCATTACAAGTTTTTGAACGATTTACGTATAAAACAGTAAATGAGTACTTAGTATGGTAATTTTTTTTAAAGTACACATGTCAAATTATAAGTGGATAACCTGTTGACTTGTACAATAGGTTTCGCCAACTAATTTAATTTAATATTTATTTATTAAAAAGTTGATGTATGACAAACATCAATACACCTTAGACTTCCCCTAAAATTTATCGTCTTACTAATGCTGATTTTTGTAAATTTCAGCTTATTTTGTTTGCTCTACCTAGCCCGTCCCTACCCTAAATTTTAGGGCTTAGGGTCGGGCTGGGTCAGGACTAGTCAAAGTCAACAAAATTTAAGGTTGGGTAGGGTCGGGCCGGGGCTTAAATATGCTAACCCTTACCCGCCCGAAAAGCCCGATTCGCTAGGGCATAAATGGGCCTTATTTTGTATAACAAAAAAAAAATACATTATTTTTTTTCCTCAAAATGTGGCTCAATGATTATATAAGTAATACACAACTCATTGTTTTTTGTTGATCATATTTAATACACACACACACACACACATATATATAAATTAACTTATAACATTTATTAATTTAGTTAAGGTGGTTATATTCAATTAACTATCTCTCTAAATCTATCAATATTAATTATTGTGTAACAAGGAAAATAATAGTTAAAGAAAACAAAGCCTATGTAATAGAAAATAATAAAAATAATATATAAATTTTAGGGTTGGGCCGGGTAGGGCTTTTAGGGTCGGGCCGAGCTTGGCCCTTACTGGCTCAATTGGGCCGGGCCATAGAATAGGACCGGGCTTCATTTGCATGACCCTTACCCTATCCTATTTGAGAAAGGGTAGGGTCGGCCTGCCCTAATGTAAGAGACGGGTAGGACTTTGGCCCTACGGGCCAGGCGGGTTTAGGGCTGGCTTAAGGTCGAAGGGCTAAATGATGAGGCCTATCTAGACTCACTGGACGTGCTGCCTATTGCTGCTTTCTATGGCCGGGGAAAACGTACAGATAACTGTAATTAAATAGCATTTTTAGTTGGATGAAGTGGTACCATCCAGACAAATGTTTCCTTTTCTAGAATTGAATAGTTAAAAAATCATCCCTTTCTTTGTAATGTAATGATGGAATTCATGGTTCCCCAATCATTTGCACCCTTCGTGGCTGTCATCAATGTATAGGCTTTGTTATTTCCTCTTTACATTTCTATCTGGGTTTCCTCTTTCAACTTCTTACCAGTAAGTCTTGGTATAACTTTGCCTAGCTTTTTTTTTTTGTGTTATGTGTTCTGTTTGTATTGAGCAGAGTCCTGAATTTGAATATGATTTAATCTTGTAGTGCAATGTGTTTCACTTTATCAATATGGATGTTTTGTTTTTGTAGGCTGCCTTCTTTAGTACATGAATCAAAGAAAGTGGTAGATCATAATTCTTTCCTACTCCTATATGTAAGTTGTGTAATGTATTTCCTGAATCTACTGAACATGCTTTATTTTTATGTCCTTGGACCAGACTAATTTGGTTTGGCTTGCCTTTCTCATATAAAGTTGATTTTGTAGTATTGTCCATCATTTTGGATAGAATTCTTAGAGCAGATCTGGATTGAGGCACTATGGTAGGAGTCTGGTACGTAGGAAAGCAAATGCAGTAGCAGTTTGGCTTGCTATGCAGGCTAGAAAGAATGTGGAAATTGGGGATTGGATTTACTTGCATTCTCTAATGCTTTGCTTTTTTAACCTACAGTTCAGCATTCTCTACTACCTAGGCTTTACTAGGGATCGAGTTGGTTTGGCTCCATCGGTTCTGGTAAGTGGCAACAGATCATGTGTTTGTTTTAGTTAATAGGTTGAAAGTTGAAATGAAGTTTTCTGTAGATTAGCATCAATGGGTATTGTTATTATATAAATGATATTATAATTGAAGTGCATTATTAACTTTCAGTGATTTGTTCTTTTCTTTGTTCACTTGTACTCTTGGTTTTGATATGCATATTTCCGGCCATACCAGAAATTAATTAATATATATTTTTTTTAATTAGAATGACATTTGCGTGCAATGTGTGTCATAGATTTTCATCTACAACGTGCCCTAAATAATCATTTATGGCATGCATTTAAATTATTCACGATGTACAAAATGCACACCCTAAATTAGAGGTGTCATTTATGACGCGTCTATTGTGCGCCGTAGAAGATCTTTTGTCCAATAATGTTATTATTGTTTAAGGATATCTCTATTTGTGTTTAATCCAAACTCTAGGTTACTTGACTTAGTGGTAATAGGGTTCAATTAGAAGAATCTAGAGATTCTCTTTCCTTGTATGATTCTAACTCTATGCATTGTAATCCTCTATATAAAGAGGCCCCTATTATCAATGAGAATACACAGCAAATTTCTCTCAATTTCTGATTCCCTAAAACACGTTATCAGCACGAGCCCTAACCCTGAAACCCTAAATTTGTAACCTTCAAATATCAGAAACCACCGCCGCCTACCTTGAAGCTCTCAATCCCAGGAACCCAGAACCGGCGGCACCACCCCCAAAACCGGCCTGAATCAACCTGAACCGGCCACCCAAGAAAAATCCAAAGATCTCCTGTGCGATTCCCCATCTTCCCGTCCACCCTTCACAACCACCTTTTGTCAGTAGCTGCACCTCGTCCCCAGAATCCGGAATCTGAAAAATCACCACCGGAACTGGCCAAAATTCAACCGAACCGGCCACCGGCGTCCACCTAACCTGAACCGGCCGAAAGAGAAAAAACAAAAACAAAAAAAAAAGGGAAACCTGTGCAGCCCACAGTCAAGCCCAACTGCTGAAGCCCACAGTCGAGCCCACGTGAATCAACAGAGCCGCCAAGCAGCAGAACGTCCCTGCCACGTCAGCACACACGCAGGCGTCCAGTCAGCCTGCCACGTCATCATCCAGACTGCCACATCAGCACCTGCCGCCACGTCAGCACCCCCGTTTAACGGTCAATCAACTCCGGTCAACCCTCCTGTCAAAGGCCGGTCAACCCCGGTCAACACTTTTCCGGCCACTTTCCTGCGGCTTTTTCGGCCACTTTTCCTGTGACATTTTTCCGGCCAACTTTTTGGTCAAGTTTTCCAACCATTTTTTAAGGTAATTTTTTCTAAAAGTTCCCGTTTTTGAATTTTTTTTTAATTTCTTCTTCTTTTCTCGAGGACTTCCAACATCCCTTCTTCTACCCCCCTTTCTTCTTTATAGGGGAGACCAAAAGCCGAACTGTGGGGGTTCGTGCTCACTCCAAGCTTGGAGCTTGTAGAGTCCTCCAAACTTAGAGTTTGTTGAGAAGAAAACGATCGACCACATACATCGTTGTTTCGATCTAATCCAAAACCCCTCTTGGAATCTAATTTTCTTGGAAGCGACTACGCTCAGAAAATCCCTAATTTCTTGGAAGCGACTACGCTCAGGAATTTAATAGCTTTTCGTTGTAGCCTTTTTCTCTCCGAAACTAACCCTAATCTTGTGTTGTTTTTCAGGATGAGTTACCTGAACAAGTTGAACTTTGTTCCACTAGAGACAACTGGCGCAGGATACCATAGGTGGGTCCGAGATGTGCGCCAACATCTTAAGGCTGATGGACTTCTAGAAGCCATCCAAGAGCCTAGTCAGAACGTGCTCTCCATTGAGCAAGCTACTGCTTTTGAAGCAAATCAAGCTAAAGCCATCATTCTCATGACAAGGCACATGAATGATGCGCTCCAAAGTGAATACCTCAATGAGGAAGACCCAAGAAAGCTATGGGTTGAACTTGAGCAGCGATTTGGCAACGTTCGTGACTCCCTGCTTCCTGATTTAGAAGTACGATGGCATAGCCTCCGCTTCTGTGATTTCAAGTCAATGCTTGATTATAACTAGGAAGCTCTTCGTATCAAGTCTCTGATGGAGTTTTGTGGCTAAACCATAACTGATATGATGTTGATCGAGAAGACTCTCTCTACCTTCCCCGTCTCTGCCCTAATGATTTCAAAGAATTATCGGATTGATGTGAAAGCAGGACGTATCACGAGGTTTCATGAGCTTATTGGTGCCATGAACGTAGCTGAAAAGCACGACAACAAACTTGTGAAGAACTATAATGCTAGACCCGTGGGAACTAAGTCTATTCCGGAGTCTAACTATAGTCACGTCCCCAAGGGAGGACGCAAGGAGCGAAACCCTAAGAGTAGGGACAATTCTGGACATTCTGGTCCATATTCTAGCCCTAAAGTGGAAGGAAATCGCCAAGAGAGGCGTGCACGGAACCGTGGAGGTCAACGTGTGAAGAGAGAGATAGGCGAAGCCTCCGGATATGGTGGTGACGCCACCAAGAATAATAGTCGTCCAACACATGCACCAAAAGCATCTCAATCAAGGGAGCCTGACCATAAAGATGTTTGTCTTCGATGTGGATCAAGTGGACATTGGGCAAGGAAGTGTACTGCATCCCAGAACGTTGCCAACGCATACAAGATGTATCGTGAAGCAAGGGAGGCAAATTACATGGAACAAGAAGATCAAGATGGAGATCTCGATCTAAGGGTGGAAGACTTCAAGGATCAAGACCCAGAAACTGGCGATTTTGATTAAGTCTTTTTATTTTCCAAGAGATATAGGCAATTGCCATATTACTTTTGTAGTAGATGCCAATGATATTAGTGTTTCTTCAAAGTAGGCGTACTCAATGTAAAAGTGATGTCTAGAAAGGTTTTGAGACAAGTGGTACTTAAGCGAGCTTTGCTCCACTGACATCTCTCTACTTACCTGGTCACATTTACATTGGAATTACCGAAAGAAGTTAGACGACTACCATTGTTTTGCATTAACTAGTTTATTGGATTAGATTTTCTTTGGTTAAGAGAAACAATGATGTAATTCTGTTTGGCTTATTAATAAAAGTTGAGTTCTTTTCTTTATGACTCCTTTTTAATTACGAGCTTTTCTTTTAGGAATGGATGAACTTCAATGTCTTGCGGATAGTGCGACTACGCACACCATTCTACGACATAGGTCAATATTCTTAGAGATGTTGCCTACATATTCATCTGTGACTACGATGGCTGGGCCATCAAGTTTAGTTCAAGGACATGGAATGACCCAATTCCTTTTGCCCAATGTCACCTTGATTAAAGTCACTGAAGCTCTCTATGCTCCTAAGGCAAATCGAACTTTATTAAGCTTTAAAGATATTAGAGCCAACGGATTCCATGCGGAAAAGCATAATGAGAACGGAATAGAATTCCTTTGCATTACCTCTAATGATTGCGGACGGAAGCGCATCTTAGAGAAACTTATGTGTCAATCTAGTGGACTTTATGTCACTACAATTCGACCAATTGAATCCAATAATGTCATAAGAGAAGATCTCTTGGATTCAGATACATATTGGCTTTGGCATGACCGACTAGGACATTTTGGTCGTGATATGATACTCCGTATACTTAAAACTTCACATGGGCATCCCTTTTTCAGAGTGAGAAGAAGCAAGAATCAAAAATTGATTCCAGGACTTAGCAAGACTGCGAAAATTGCAGCTTCTAGCATTGCTGCTGTCTTGGGCCGTCGAAAGGCCGCCCCTATCCCTAGTGATGATGCCATAAATGGCGCTAACCATGCCCATGACGCCATGGTTGCTCCTCCTGGTGGCCATGACGCCACACAAACCAATTTCCATGGCTCTAACGCCATAATGGGAGATGTAGTCACACACTTTGCTTCTAATAGCGCTACAGACGCTTAGGCCCAACCAAAATTCTCATTGGTTGCTTCTAAAGCCCCTCGCTCATTTTGCAAAGCCTGTTCCTTCGGGAAATTAGGACAGAGACCGTCCTACGCAAAGGATCCAAAAATACTCATTACGTTCTTACAGAGAATCCAAGGGGATATCTGTGGACCAATTCAACCATCATGCGGACCTTTTAAATACTTTATGGTATTGGTTGATGAGTCGACACACTGGTCACATGTCGTGCTATTGTCCACTCGAAATGCTGCTTATGCTAAACTCCTCGCCCGGATTATCCGTCTAAGGGCTCACTACCCTGACCATCCTATTAAGTCGATTCGACTTGATAATGCTAGGGAGTTTACATCGAAAACGTTCGATGACTATTGCATGTCACTGGGGATTGATATAGAACATCCAGTTCCCCATGTTCATACCCAAAATGGTCTCGCAGAAGCCGATATCAAACGACTACAAATGATAGCATGGACATTGGTTATGCGCACCAATCTCCCTGTTTCTGCTTGGGGATATGCAATATTGCATGTAGCGACACTCATTCGTCTACGACCCACTGCAACCCAATCTTACTCTGCGTTACAGCTAGTGACTGGATACGAGCCTGATATCTCGCATTTACGCATTTTTTGGTGTACCATCTATGTGCCTATTACGCCGCCACAACGTACTAAGATGGGTCCACAATGACGAATGGGCATCTATGTTGGCTTTGAATCTCCAACTATTGTCCGCTATCTTGAACCCTTGACAGGCGATCTCTTTACCTCTAGATTTGCGGATTGTCACTTTGATGAGACAGTCTTCCCATCGTTAGGGGGAGATAAGAACACAGATGTTCAACAGGAACGACAGGAATTGTAGTGGTCTGTCCCCACTATGTCTCATCTCGATCCCGGTACCGCACAGTCCGAACAAGAAGTGCGAAGAATAATCGAGCTCCAGAACGTAGCAGACACTCTGCCTGATGCGTTTTCTGATGTTGCCAAAGTGACAAGATCACACATACCTGATGCAAACGTTCCTGCAAGGATCGATGTTCGAAATACTGGACATCACGCCACTCCTGCGACATCAGGGGATGGCGTCATTGCCCAACATGGCAATGATGTGGCATCTATGGCAGCAGGTTCCGCAAGGAAGTGCGGTAGACCAGTTGGTTCGAAGGATACTCGCCCTAGAAAGAAAGCGAATGAGGCACAAATAAATCCTTTGATCATCGATACTCAAAATCAGTCCCATGAGAATGTTCCGGATTACGGTTATGTCCAAGAGACATCATTGGGGGACGCCTCAATGTCAGAACCTATCCATGAGAACGTAGAGATCTCTGTAAATTACACTAGTGTACATGGAACGTAGGAAAGAAACTCCATCATCATTGATGATGTATTCACGTATTCAGTGGCGCGTGAGATTATTGAGACCGATGACATAGAACCACGCTCCGTTGATGAATGCCAACGTAGAGCTAATTGGCCAAAATGGAAAGATGCGATCCAGGCAGAACTTGATTCTCTAGCAAAAAGAAAGGTATTTGGCAAAATTGTACCAATACCGCCCAACACCAAACCAGTTGGTCACAAATGGGTATTCGTTAGAAAGCGTAATGACAAAAACGAGATTGTAAGATATAAAGCTCGCCTTGTGGCGCAAGGCTTCTCACAACGCCCTGGAATCGACTACGAGGAGACCTATTCTCCCGTAATGGACGTCATTACGTTCCGCTACCTTGTCAATTTGGTAGTTTCCGAAAAACTGAACATGCAGCTTATGGATGTGGTTACTGCGTATCTATATAGGGATCTAGATACGGAAATAAACATGAAGATTCCAGATGGAATTCAATTACCCAAATCAAGTGGCTCTAGACCACGGGGCGCGTTTGCGATTAGATTAAAACGCTCACTATATGGATTGAAACAATCCGAACGGATGTGGTATAACCGTCTAAGTGACTACTTGATTGGGAAGGGATATGTCAACAATGAACTATGCCCATGTGTGTTCATAAAAAGGACAAGTTCCGAATTTGCAATAGTAGCGGTTTATGTTGATGACATGAACATAATTGGCACCCTTAAAGAGTTAAGGGAAACCGCTGAACACTTGAAATCCGAGTTTAAGATGAAAGATATTGGGAAAACACGGTTTTGGCTCGGTTTAGAACTCGAGCACCATAGAGATGGTATCTTGATTCATCAATCAACTTATACCCAAAAGATGCTTAGGCGTTTCAACGCTGATAATATTAAGCCTTCAAGCACCCCAATGGTCGTCTGTAGTCTTGATCCGAAGAAGGATCCATTACATCCAAAAGATGACGACGAAGAAGTGCTAGAGGCAGAAGTGCCCTATCTAAGTGCAATAGGTGCATTGTTGTACTTAGCACAATGCACAAGACCGGATATCTCATTCGCAGTGAACTTGCTAGCTAGATATAGCTCTGCGCCAACATGACGCCATTGGACTGGTGTTAAAGATATCTTTCGATACCTAAGTGGTACGATTGATATGGGCTTGTTCTATTCCTATAGAGAGATGATGGATTCGGACCCATCAAGTGCCAGGGTCGCTACACATGGTGGACTGCGTTCCCTCTCCCCAACCCAAAACGATATAAGTGTTTTGGAATGTTTTGCTGATGCTGGGTATCTTTCTGACCCACACAAAGGTCGCTCCCAAACTGGTTATATTTTCACCATGGGAAAGACCGCGATATCTTGGAGGTCTACAAAGAAGACCTTAGTCGTTACCTCTTCAAATCATGCAGAGATTATTGCTCTTCACGAAGCAGTTCGTGAATGTATATGGCTTTGATCCATAGTTACGCATGTTCAAAGCAATTGTGGTTTGAAATATACCACAGATGAGCCAACGAGCATTTATGAGGATAATGCTGCTTGCATTGAACAAATGAAGCAAGGCTACATCAAAGGCGACAACACCAAGCATATATCGCCCAAATTCTTCTACAATCAGCAACAACAGAAGTACCTCAAGATCAAAGTAAACCAGGTTAGATCTTAGGACAATGCGGCAGACTTGTTTACTAAGTCATTGCCCAAATCCACGTTCGAGAAACATGTGGTAAGAATTGGCTTGCGGAAATTATCTGAACTCCCATGATCGTAGTCATCAAGGGGAGGCACAGACATCAGGGGGAGATGTCTACATGTTCGTCTCGAATCGTGAAGGGTGTGTTGTGCTCTTTTTCCCCTTCAACCGAGATTATTTTTGTCGCACTGGGTTTTTGTTACTCGGCAAGGTTTTTAAAGAGGCAACGAGAGAAGCACAGCATTTGGACAAGGGGGAGTGTTTAAGGATATCTCTATTTGTGTTTAATCCAAACTCTAGGTTACTTGACCTAGTGATAATAGGGTTCAATTAGAAAAATCTAGAGATTCTCTTTCCTTGTATGATTCTAACTCTATGCATTGTAATCCTCTATATAAAGAGGCCCCTATTATCAATAAGAATACACAGCAAATTTCTCTCAATTTCTGATTCCCTAAAACATATATTATAAAACAAAAATGACACTTTATTACTGTTGACGAACGGTTGTTAGTGTGGCTTTTCTCCGCTTTGACCATATTGGCTTCATTATCCTTATGGCTCTTGCCGAGCAAAGCATAACAAAAATTTTTGGGTAGTTATAGTCAATGTCGGTGGAATTTGTCCCATCAATTGGATGCTATTTTGGACTCACAATATTGTAGAAAGTCTAGTTGCGTTAAGGCCCGATCTATGGTTAGGCATTCTGGATAGAGTTCCTTTTTTTCCAACTTGCTAATTTGTTGGTAATTCTGAGCAAAAGCTAGCTCTTTAGCATTAACAGGAACTTTCCAGAAAATTACATTATGAATGCCAAGGTATTTTCCTATAGTATTTTTCTGTTGAATGTTCAAAATGTTAACTATTTCTTGTTTTGACCTATTGGGTACCAGGGCCGGCCCTGTGAGTTTGGAGGCTCAAGGCGAGAAAAAATTTGAGGCCCCAAAATTCAACTGCTGCATGCCTTGGACAATGGCAAGTTCATCAGGTTGGTTCCATAAGGTGAAATGCAGCAAGGATCTTCATTGTTTCTCACTCTGCAATCCAATACCATCAAGCCATGATACAACTTTTGCTGCTCGGATGTCATATCGCTCAATAAAAGGGGGACCTCAAAAGGTAAAAGAGAAGAACAAAAGGTCATTCATATTTAAGTTACATCATATACAACCAAAAACCGCACAAAAGAGAACAAAACAAGCCATTACATACAGAACACTTTGGTATGGCTCTGTGGACTTTGGTGTTTCTCACCCTCTCTATAACCTCAGAAAATTCTAAAATTAAAAGCTTAAAGCTGCTTAGCATTAAGCCTAAAGAGTCATTCATGCTCCATTTCTCTACGCAATCATAGTTTCCAGTGTGAAACATTATATCATAGACTAATATATATGAAAAGCATTATCTAATTATCTACTGAAAACCTGAACGTGAGGTGTAAATGGCAAGGTCAGGCCACCCATTGCTCCCATTCCAACAGCTTGAATCACCACTTTGCAAACCCATATAGCTCTCTGGATTCCCATTGCTCTGGACCTCCAAACCCGGATTCGAATTCAACCTATGTCCTGATGAATCGACCACATTCTCCCCAAAATCACTAGTACAAATTCACAATAGGCTGTCCTATCCAATATTGCTCTAATAACCTCCTACCCTATGGGACATAAGGAATACAAGATTTCTTCAACCACGGCTTCACAGAGCTAGTCGAAGTGGGCAACACCATTTTGCTACATAAACCATTCTCCATAAATTAGTCTAATCATATCCACTATCAAATTCAGTCACAGAGTTATGCAATATCATCAAGACAATCCAAATTTCTGGGATGCAACTCATCACAAGCTTGGTGTATATAATTCCAAATCTAAAATCATAAGAAATCATGTACCTTGATTGGAAGATTTTCCTTCAATTTTGCAAAACCCAATTTGCTTGCCATCAAATCCGAGACAGAGGAACAATGTGTTAGTGAAATTCTTCAACCCTATGGGTATTGTTCTCTTTGGTGAAGACGATGAAGAAGTTGATAGCTCATAGACAAAAACCGAATTGGGAGTGAATCTGGGACAAAACCCTATAATGGAAACAGAAAACGAAAGCCCATAGAGGAGAGAGAACATAGAGATTAGCTAGGGAGGAAGACGAGAGCCATAAGGAAATCGCGAGGTTCGCACCGTCCCGGAGAATTTCAAGGTTACGCCTAAAGAGGTGGAATCAAAAGAAGGGATATGATCTAATAAAAATCTCGTCTCAAACTCCTCCTCTTAGATTGTTTCGTTAACTTCTTCTCTCTCTTTTTTTTTTTAATATCTGCAGGCCTACATAATTGTTTTTTTTAGGCCCCTAAAATCTGAGGCCCTAGGCCTGGGCCTGCTTTGCCTAGTCTCAGGGCCGGGACTATTGGGTACATTCGGATATAAATATAGGGATAATTTATTGAAATTTATTTTCTGTCCTGAAACAAGAGTAAAAACATCTACGATTTTTAGAATGTTCCTAGCTCCTTTAGTAGAAGCTTTTGCAAAGAGCAAACATTCATCAGCAAACACTAGGTTTGAGACTCTGTAACCCAGAGGTGAGGACATGCCAAAATACTTTTTTGGTTTTTCAGCCAAATTGTTTATATGCCTAATCAAAGGTTCCATGCAAAGGATGAAGATATATGGGAATAAAGGATCCCCTTATCTGATTCCTGTAGTTGGTCTGAACCAACCTTCAGGTTTCCCATTTAGGAGTAAAGAGAGAAGGAGACATTTGAGATGCAGTTCATAATTTTGTTTATCCAATCAATGTGGAAACCAAATTTGGAGAGGGAAGCCCTAATAAACTTCCAGTTTAGAAGGTCATAAACTCATAGGCTTTTTCTAAATCTAGTTTCACTGCCATGGCAGTTGAATTCTTTTTATTCTTTTGGAAATCTGAAGACAACTCATGGGCAATAAGAATATTGTCTTGGATTGTCCTTTCAGGGGTAAAGGCGCACCCTGGTTTTTGAAGATACACTTTTCCAATAGAGGTCTAACCGTCAAAGTATATTGACCAGAATCTTGGCTATTACCTTATAACTAACATTACATAGCCTAATTGGTCTAAGCTGAGAGACTAACTCAGGTTTTTCTACTTTATGGATTAGGGGTATATTGGTATGGTTCAGATCATTTAAAGGAAAATTATTTTCAAAAAAATCTTTTATCATAGGGATTAGAGTTTACTTCATTCCAGCAATTCAGATAGAACATGGCGTGGAGCCCGTCTGGTCCAGGGGCCTTAAGGGGGCCTATTGAAAACAGAGCATCTCTTATTTCTTCCTTAGTAACCTGTCTCATCAGGGAGGTATTGTCCTCATCAGATATGCATGGTTGTTGATGGATCAGGAATATATTAATGCATGTCACTGTCTCTTGGTTGACTAGTGTTACGAGTGAAACGTTTTTTGAAGTAGGAATAAAAAGGATATGTTCATCCAGCCATATCCCATCATTATCTTTAATACTTGCAATATGGTTTTGTTTTCTTCTCAAATTAAACTTGGGTTTGAAAGAACTTAGTGTTCTTGTCCCCCAGAGTTAACCAGTTAGCTTTAGCCTTTTGGGACCTAGAACAGCTATCACTACACCAAAAACATTAACATACAACACTTTTTGCACAACGAAAAAAAAAATGTGTTGTGTGATGAAGAAAAGTGAATCAGACAACATGTTTAGTAAACTTACGTTGTATAAAGTGGTTAAAATTATGAAGTTTTTGTTTAGAAGGCCATTGTACAACAGTTACAAGAATAATCTGTTGTGTGAATCATAAAAAAAATAGCGGCAGATTTCCCTCCTAGATCGACTCAAATTTGGCTCCAAATTGGTACTACATCATACAACAGTATAGTTATATATGTTGTATGAGAGTAGCATGCAAAACATGATACAACGGTTTTTTACTTTTTGTTGTGTGATAAAGTGGGAAATATTTGGATGAGCCTTTATTTGGCCCAAAATGGCACTGAAGCCCCCCAAAAACCTCCATGTTTTGATTGAAATATAGCACCAGATTGATGATCCCACAACCAAATGAGTTGTTTTCGTTGTGTAAATGAGCATTGCCTAGCATGTTACTTTGGTTGCATATTATAGCAGGAACTTTTCCCTCTTTGGAACCTTAGCTGAGGTTTAATTTTCAAAATCAGACAACAAAACTTCGTCTTTGTGTTGTCTGATTCTTAAAGAAAAAATTAAAAGCCCGCCTTTGACAAATTAATCAGGTAGCTAGGTTTATTGGAGTTGTCTCCCCGTCAACACTTTGTCAAAACAGCCGTTTCCTGAACTCATCGAGCAGCTCTCTTCTCAATATCCTCAAAAACCATCAATCTCTCATGAAAACACCATAGCTATTTGTCTCCTCTCACTCCCACTTAGACAGAATAAGGGTTTTTCTTCTAATCGTTTCCATCAGAGACTTCTCCGTCACTTTCTTCACACTTCACAGTCCCTTCCCAAAAACCTCGACTTCCCCTAAACATCGCTCTCTCTCTCTCTCTCTCTCTCTCTCAAGCTCTCAGCATCCCCAATTTGCTCCTCTCTCTACAAATCAACCCTAAATCTTCAATCTTTAACTCCACTTAATGGCTCTGACACCTTCTTCCACCAAATCCAATCAAAACCCTAGCCAAAACCCCATAATCCCCCCCCCATCGACTGTAGTTCTTAAAAGCCCATGCATCTTCAAACCCCAACTTAACCCTAAAAGAGTCTTCGTCGGAGCACTCGGTGGAAGTCTTCGCTCGAATTTGGGTCTGGGCGTAACACTCACTGGTAAGCTCTCTCTTCGATCTGTTCATTTTCAAATCTATAAATCTGTATCGGGTTTTGGGGTTTCAAAAAGGGGGTTTAATCTGTGTTTGATTTTATGATAATTTGATTTCCGAATCGGCCTTGACACCAAACTTGACGGCCTCCATCTCTGCTTCATATTCTAGTTCATTAATAGATCTGGTTGTTTTACCTTGATTTCTGGGCATAATTTGATTTGTTTTCAATTTAGTTTGCTTAGAGTTTATATGATTGCATTTGGGTTTCAAGACTAGGTGTTCTTAATTTTTTTTTCAGTTTTTATTTTAGGTGATTGCCGATTATTGCTTGTTTTCACAATGGTAGTTCTTCATTTTATCTAGGTGTATATTGTGCTGGGATTTTTTTAATTATTGGATTGACTTTTCTGGAAATCAATTAGCAGGTCTTTTTCTGGAACTCAAGCAGGTGTTTTCTGGAACTCGAGCAGGTCTATTTCTTTTATGGGATTTTCTTATATTATTGGATTGACATCTGTTTAATTCTTGGTTTGATTTTATTGATATGAGTTATCAGCATATAATCTCTGTTTTTACACAAAGTTGAGCATTGAGATTTCCCCTTTTGTTTTGCCACTTCATAATTTAAATTAGAAAATTGCAAATCTAAGAACCAATTGTGTTCTTTGTGGTCCCTCAGCATCTCAAGATTAATATCATTTCAATGAATTCTAATCAAATATGTAATAGTCTAAACACTCATTTAGTAGAATATATTTTTTTGCATATGTTATGGTAGCAATATATTTCCCTCTAACATAACTTTTCATTTTTTTCTCTGTTTACATTTCTATTTCAGTAATAGTCTAAACACTCATTTAGTAGAATATTCTTTGTGTACGTTTTACTTCTATCTTTTCTTTTCTTTTTGCTCAAGTGAGATCTTTATTACATAGTAATGTATGCAACTAATTGTAGTTGTGTATGAATGAAGGCAATAAAAAGAGCTTGAGTGATGCCATGGAAGAAGGGATCAACTTGTGGGAACAAATATTGAAACTGTACAGAGATTATTAGCATGGTGGATTGATGAAGCTAGTTGTCATTAACCCTAGAGGATGAAGCCTCAAGTGCCGCTGTTCGAAGGTCCTCAACCCCAATACTTGCTGGGAACATAGAAGATTCACAGCTCAGGTGCTTGCGATGTCGAGTTCCCAGTTGTGCATCCTCGGAGTTATCATTTGTTTGGGTAAAATTTTATTTCTTGCTTTATTAATGCGATTGGTTTGACTATGGTTCTGATTGAGCTGGTTCAAATTAGATTCATTTTAACCAGTCGCTTTATGGTTCCTGATTCATTTTAAGATCGTTACCTACTTAAACCAAGTTTATTGGTTTACTTTGTGAAGCAGAGAGCCTAAGTATGTAAATTCGATTGAGCTAGTTGAAATTCGATTCATTCTAGTTTGTGCTTTTTCAGTTCTCGGTTCATATTTTGCTTACCAATTGGAAGTAAGATGATATCTTTTACTATAGGTTTGATTGGGTTTGAAGCAAAATTGAATGAAATTCCAGATTTATGTTCTCAGCTTCTGAATTTTTTTTCTTTCTTTGACTTACTGATCAAATAGTTATATGGTCAACGTGTTGTTGCTGTCCATGGTCATTGTATTGTTGCTGTCCGTTTTGTGTTGATGAATTGCTTATCAATTTTACCATATTAGTTCGTTTGTGAATGCATCTTAATGAGTTTCTGATGGTTTCATTTAATTTGTTTCTTCATATGAGTTTGAACAAATTTTTACAAGACATTTTCATATTTCACCTTTGAAGGCATTTGCACAAGTAATGCCCTAGTACATGCCTATATGAACTTATAAAATGCTACTATATGTGCCAATATCCTCATTACTGACCTGTGTGTATATGTCCTTGTGCCCTCTTGTACACTTAGTGTGTAGCCAAACCATCATTGGGTTATGATACTCTGGTAAACATGGAAAGCTATGCATGCAATTACGTTGTTGATGGATTTCAATGCAACAAGAATACTTCGTTACAATTCTAAAAATGGCGGAAGTGTTCTATTAGGACAAACTGGTGAGTCAGGCACTCTTTCTTCTTTTCTTTGTGTTTTGATTATTCATTGATCTTATTGATTTTCATACCTTTCTCTCTTTTATGGTGGGTTGAAAATGGTGATATGTTCTTGAAAGTAGTTTAGTAGTAGAAGTTATACGTTTGCAAGCTTAATATTAGGGATAAGAATTATCTACAGCACTGCTGCAAATTCATAGCTAAAACTAGCAAGGATTGGGAATGTAGGATTGATTAAGATGTTGAGAAATTGTTGAGAATCCCTTGCAAGGGTTCATGGATTGAATTGAACCACGTTTGATACATATGTTAGTTATATGATTTAACTCAGAACTATAATTATAATACCACATATGTTCAACCCAGTAACATTGTTTACCCAAACTTAAATGAAGCAAGGGTTTATTGTTGAGCTTTGCCATATTGCTTGTTTGAACAAGTTATATGGGTTTTGTTAGCCCGAGTTTGGTTATCTTATATGATTATGTATTTGGAATAGCGTTGTTGACTGAATAGTTTGTTTCGGTGAAGAGTGAAGACTGAAGACACAGTTTAGCTTCTGTATTTTCCATCTTGTGAGTCTAGCTTCTTTTACTAAACTAGGAAGAGAATGTATTAGTTTCAAAGATTACAAATTGGACAGTTTGATTGTTTTCAACAATTCAACTGGTCTGATGGTCGTATGTGTACAGACTGTTCCTCTTGTCTATTTTCATTCCTTTCACACATATGATCATCTTCATCTCATAAATTCAATGACCTGTGGTTTTTCCAGGGAATACCAGCAGCAAGTAAAACATTGGATAGTTGTGACTAATAATAATTTTTCTTTTTCTATATAGGGTCGAGTCACAAGAGAGAGAAAATATTAATCCTATGGGCGCACCATTTTTTGCTTCTGCTGGCATATAATAATCACATGCAGCAGCTGCTCATGTTTTTTTCATTAATCATTTTATTTTTTGATGGTCTATGGATATTTATAATGGCATTGCAGTAGAATGCTATCTTGTTTTGGAACAATATGTATTTGTATCAACTTTTGAAGTCCCAAGTAGATGGACATGTATTATAGAATGCTTTTCTTCTTTTAATGTTGGCTTGGATGATTGGGGAATGCTCCCTTTTTACATTTGAAGTTTATAGTATGGGTTTGATTACTCATTTGATGGTTTGCAATCAGTTTTGTTCCCAATTAATTACTATTCATTAGGTACAATGGAGCTATATATGCACAAAATAGAGCAAATGAAAATGATCATACAACAGTTTTATAGTGTAGCAACCCAACGTTGTCTGAATACAAAAATTGGGTCATTCACTCAATGCATTCTTTACATATCATACAATGGTTTTTAAAAAAAAATTGTCTTCTGATTTACAATTACACAACGATAAGAACTGAACAATGTTGTCCAAAATCAATTCACACAACAACCATTGTGTACAACTGAAGTGTGATGATATATCAGACGACGGTGAAATTATAGAACACATTGTCTGACTAGGCTTTCCAATAACAGCTTGGAAACAAGTTCTGTTATATGAAGGATGCACCTACCATGTTGTGCGGCAGCTATGCCTGGCATCTGCCGAAAGAAGGCACAACGGTGATAACAAAAAGATGTCGTGTGTTTGTATATCATACAACGGTGCAACACCGTTGTGCAAATTTTAATCACACAACGCGCCGATACACAACGGTTCTCAGCCAAATCAGACAATGATTTTTACCCGTTGTGTGTTTCATTTTTTGGTGTAGTGTCTTCATCTTTGTATAATTGAGCTAGAGCATCTTGATCCTTCAGAGAGGTAGGGTCTGGGAAAAGCATGAGCTGTTGCTGAATGTCATAGCTCTTATCCTGCAAAAGAGACATTTTCTTAAAGATATCCCCAAACACATTCTTATTCCAGATCTTAATAAAACCAGAAAAGTGGTTTCTTACTGCTCAGAAAATTTTAAGTGGATATGTATCCAAGTTCTTTTCCCAAATGTCAGAGACTACTTTCTTAAAATCTTTGTGTGAAAGTCAACTTTTTTTTTCCCCAACTTGAGAGGTTTAGTCTCATGTCCGAATTTTATTAAAAATAAAATAAAGATTGCATGTATTGCCAGAGGAATATAAAACCTTTACCCCGAGTTCTAGTACAAGAGCGCAGCCGCAGCCTAAATGAATCACGCAACGGATATAACAAAATGCAAGCTGGAACCCCATAAAGGAGCCCAAGAAAACTGAGACTAAGAAAACCTGTAATTAAGGTCATGACCAAAAGAGGATAGCAGAAACAGTGGTAGAAAATCCCACCAAACATAATTCTCCACGATGGCACCGTCGCTAGCTAGTCTATCTGCAACCGAGTGAAAGCCGACTTATTTGGTCACATGCTTTTCAAAATCGACATGATATTGCGAGAGATAACGAAAAAGACATCTCCGGCCATGTGCAAGTATTACAAGCATGCGGCATAATGTGGATGATAAAATTTAAAGTGATCACTTTCTCCACTTGCTTCACCTCTTTTCTTTCTTTTAACTCTTTTATTTTCCACAATATCACTTTGGCTAATTGCTTCACAGCACTATACATGCAAATTATATGGATGAAATCTAAAGTAATATATGGAACATTCTTGTCTTTTTGTTTCCTATTGTCTGTTTGTTCATAAATTGTACCCCGGCCCCATTATGATTAAGTTCTTCCACTAAAGCATTCCATATAATGCTGGTGCAAGACCATATCTGGAAGTCTCTGGTGGTTTTGCAAGCCATATATGCTGTCAATCATATCTTGTACGAACTATTAATTAGAACTTTCAACTTTTCTCTAGCAAATTAACAGAAGGTTAAGCATTTTTTTCTTACGAATTAATTTTCTTTTCTATCCTAAAAAAAACTGTGGTACACACCCCTAATTACTTAATACACACTCCATACTTAATACACCACCCATTTAATTTCTCATTCTAATATTCTACTAAATACACAACCAAAAGTACCTAAAATATCCTTAATCTCAAAAATCATGAAATATCCTATTATTTGACTATATTAAGGCTACTATTTAATATGATTAGTATATGCTAGTATATTGATGTTTTTAAATGACCATATTGATTATTTGTGTTACTTATTCAGAAATCCATAAAGATTTATTATTGTTCCCTTTAAATAAATGCATATAAATAGGTTTTATATTATTTGAGTTCTCATCCACCAAACACCATGTTGATCAAGTATAAAATTATGAGTTGAACATTTAAACACAACTATATCACTAGTTTCTCTCCAATGGTGGAACTACAAAGTTGTCATTATAGGGGCCAAACAAATTAACAATTATAAAGTTTTTTCACCCGTGATGTTTTATATTAGAAATAAATGGATTAATTGTATCTCTTAGAAAAAAAGAAAGAAAAGGAAATTAACTAAAAAATGGGAGTAAAACGATCTGTTTTAAAAACATTTAATACCATTGATTTTGCAAATTAAATTAGATAGTTTCTAACTTTATTCATGTACTAAATTAGGAGGCCATGTATAGAAATTTGTTGTGTTTATCTAACTATTTATACATAAATTATTCTATCTAAGGAAAATATAACTATTTTTTCTTTCTTTCTAATGCATAGATGTCTGTTTTGGTCATTCAACCTACCTACAAAATCTAATTTGAAATATAAAATAATAGGGATGTGTATTAAGTGATTAGGGGTGTGTATTTAAAATTTCTCGAGCCCAAAATGTCTCTTATTACTGCCTTGCGCCACATGTCTCCATTTCTTATATCACAAGCATGCATATGGCCGGCATAATTTCAGTCATAATATTCAAAGGGATCATCACTTACCTCCATTTGCGCATTGTATAATCGCTGTAAATTTGTATGTAATTAGGATTTTATTTAATTAGGATATCCTGCAATTATGGAAAGATTGTTTCCTATTAGAGTTAGACTACTCCTTTGTACTTGTATATATACCATCATTGTGGGATGAATAGAATCATAAAATTAACCCTGAATTGAAGTATTCTTTTCTACTTGGTATTATAGCAGGTTCAATCCTTTGAACTTGCGCTGCATCCTTTGAATCCTGAATCTTGAAGAACACCACAAACCGCTGCGTACCACCACCATTGAATTCCAAACCACCATCACCCTATCTTTTTTCGAAGAAAAAAAAAATTCAAATCCATCTTGAAACCCTAGAAAACCCAATCCTGCAAAAATCTCGAATTCTTCAATGGCCGGACCTGTAATTGAAGGCGAACAGTCAAATCCCGATAAGGCAATGGTGCCATCCTCACAAGTCATCCATCACCACTACACCACCCAACAAGACAACTCTGCGTTCCCAACAAGTGTTGTCTTGAATGAATCCAACTACACCATATGGGCTCCTCTCATGCGGATGCGCATTGGAGCACGAGGGAATGTTGGTTATCTGACCGGAGTGAAGGCTGAACCCACCATAAATTCTGCAGAGTATGAAGCTTGGGCCACGGACAATGGAAAGGTGAAAAGTTGGCTCATTGACTCCATGGAGTCCTCTCTTATGAACTGGTATATTAGTCTCCCTACTGCAAAAGATATTTGGGAAGCTGTAGAGAAAACTTTTTATGATGATTCTGATGAAACCCAGATCTTTGAATTGAACAAGAAGTGTTTTGAAGCAAAGCAAAATGGACGGCCTATTCCTACCTACTATAATAAGTTAGTGGCGATGTTCTAGGAGATTGATCAAAGGGTGGCCTCTTAGAATGATAATGTTGCAGCTGTAGTTCAAGAGACCTCAACGATGTCCCGGATGCGTGTTCACATGTTTTTGAGTGGACTTGACCTCGAGTATGATCAGGTACGTGGAGAAATCCTGCGCAAGGAATCTAAATTCTCTTTGGAGCAGAGCTATGCTTGCATTCGCAAGGTGCAATCAGAGAAACAGGCTATGGGGCATTCGATACCTACCGAATCTTCTGTTATGGCTGTCCAACGCAAACCAAGTCCTCCTCCAGGCTTCTCACATCGTCCTCTAGGTAAACCAAATCCATATGCAAATAGAAAGTGCATTGTGTGTGGGGAACTAGGTCATAGCAAAGAGCGGTGCTATGAAGTGATTGGTTACCCTGATTGGTGGGACTTCACCAAGAAACCAAGAAAGAATCTGGGCAAGGCCGCCATTGCTACTACAGAGGAAGAGCGTCTAGACAATGCCTCCACTAATGTAGCGCAATCAGGTATGAAGGATAAGGTTACTTTGAATAATACATGGATAATTAATATAGGTACATCTGATCATATGACCAATGACCCTAATCTTGTGAAAAACCTTAGACATTCTCCTCAAGTTGTTGTCTCTACTGCTGATGGTACTCCAACTCCGGTCACAGGAGAAGGTTCTATTGTTTTATCTGATACATTAACCCTTGAATCTGTCTTAGTTGTTCCATCACTAGCTTATAATCTCCTGTCTGTTGGTCAAATTATTTTAGCTCTTGCATGTATTGTGACCTTCTATCCATCTTTCTGTGTGTTTCAGGACATTCTGACTCGGCAGATCCTTAGTTATGGTGTTAGAAGGGAGAAATTGTACTACCTGGATCTGACAGAGACTGGAGACAACCAGAAACATCTTTTGGGGCAAGCTAATCAGATCAACGGGGTAGAGAATGCGAAGGAAGCTGTATGATTATGGCATCGCCGTTTAGGTCATCTATCTTTTAGTTATCTTAAGAAGCTGCAACCTCATTTGTTTTCTGTTGTCAGTGATTTGGATTTCCATTGTGACATTTGTGAACTAGCTAAGAGCCATCGTGTTTCATATTCACCAAGTCTTAATAAAAGTCTTGTTCCTTTTATGAAAATTCACTCTGATGTCTGGGGTCCTGCGAAAATTCCTTCTCTTTCTGGAGCTCGATATTATGTAACGTTTATTGATGATTGTACTCGCATGACATGGGTATCATTACTGAAGAATAAGAGTGATGTATTTGGGATGTTTACCGAATTTCACAAAATTGTGGCAACTCAGTATCAAAAATCCATTAGAGTGTTTCAGTCTGACAATGGTGAAGAGTTTGTGAATGGCCCTATGATTGAGTTTTGCCGGTCACATGGAATTCGTCATCAAACCTCCAATTCTTATACTCCTCAACAGAATGGTTTAGCAGAACGGAAGAACAGGCAATTGATGGAAGTTGTTCGTGCTTCCTTGTTTGGCATGAATGTACCTCGGTCCTATTGGGGAGAAGCAGTAAAATCAGCAGCATATCTTATCAACCGTACTCCTTCACGGGTGATTGAGTTTCAGAATCCTCATCAGAAGCTTCATACACTTTTGACCATCCCTTTTATGCCTAATTTGGAGCCCCGGGTGTTTGGGTGCACAACCTATGTTCATATTCCCAAGCCTCAACGCAGCAAGATTGATCCCCCTGCCCGTAAGTGTATCTTTGTTGGTTATGCTGACTTCTAGAAGGGTTATCGATGTTATGATCCTCTTACTGGCACTATACATGTCTCTCTTGATGTTGCTTTTCATGAATCCGAGCCTTATTACTCAGGGGGAGCTTTTCAATCTTCCCTTCAGGGGGAGAGAGGTTGTGAAGGGAATCATCATTCTATTATTGATTTTGATGTTTTTGAAGACTTGGAAAATTTATAGGATATATTTGAAGGTAGAAATTCGGAAACAGAAAATGCAGTTGCCGAACAGAGCATTGTAAATTCTGAAATAGACAATGCGACTGCCGAACGAAGTGTTGCGAATTCCGAAACAGAAAATGCTACTGCCGAACAGAATGGGACTGCCGAATGAAGTATCGCGAATTCCGAAATAGAAAATGTAACTGCCGAACAGAGTGTTGTGAATTCCGAGACAGAAGAGACAACTTTTCTGGATAGTTTGAATCAAAATCAAGACATATCTGAAGCTCACACACAAGATATTTCCCCTTCTGCATCACCAACTGAAGATCCAGGTCAGAATGATCCACCTCAGGTACCCCTAAACTGTAATGAGTCTTCTGGGTTAGAAAGTGTCGAACCTAGGAAATCACAAAGGGTTACCAAGGGAATTCCTAAGAAACAATATGAACCATATATAAAAGACAAAGCTAAATACCCTATAGCTAATTTTATGTCTAACCATAGGATTTCAGGGTCACATGCACTTGTTGTCGATCAATTATTTACTGTATCTATTCCTAGTAACGTGCATGATGCATTGACTGATCCAAAATGGACAAAGGCGATGAATGAAGAATTGGAAGCTCTTCAAAAGAATGCAACATGGGAGCTAGTACCTATGCCGGTTGGAAAGAAGACTGTAGGATGTCGTTGGGTATTTACTGTGAAGCTTAATGCAGATGGAATTATTAATAGATACAAGGCCAGGTTGGTTGCCAAATGATATACACAACGCTATGGGATTGATTATGAGGAGACTTTTGCACCTGTGGCAAAGATTAATACTGTCCGGATTCTAATCTCACTTGCAGCAAACAAAGATTGGCCCTTGCACCAATTTGATGTGAAGAATGCTTTTCTTAATGGGAATTTGGAGGAAGAAGTGTACATAGATGTGCCCCCAGGTGTTAAGAATTACTCAAGTGACGTTGGCAAGGTGTGTAAATTGAAGAAGTCTTTGTATGGCCTGAAGCAATCTCCAAGAGCTTGGTTTGGAAGATTTTCAAAGTCTGTGAAAGCCTTTGGATACAGACAGAGCAATTCTGACCATACCTTGTTTATCAAGCACAAGAGTGGTAAGATTACAGCTCTTATTGTGTATGTTGATGACATGATTGTTACAGGGGATGATCTGAAAGAGATAAATGAATTGCAAAAATATTTGTCAAAGGAGTTTGAAATGAAGGATCTGGGACAACTGAAGTATTTTTTGGGTATTGAAGTTGCAAGGTCTAAGAAGGGGATTTCACTTTCACAGAGGAAATATGTTCTTGATTTACTTGCTGAAACGGGGATGCTGGACTGCAAACCCATCGAGACACCCATTGAGATGAATCACGGACTTGCTATCTATCCTGATCAAGTTCCAACTGATAAGGAGAGGTATCAACATCTTGTAGGAAGGTTGATTTATCTTTCACATACTAGACCTGATATTGCTTATGCTGTAAGTGTTGTTAGTCAATTTATGCATTGTCCTAGTGAAGAGCATATGGATGCAGTCTTTCATAGTTTGAAGTACTTGAAGATGGCGCTAGGTAAAGGGTTACTGTTTCAGAAAAAAGATAAATTGGAAGTTGTTGGGTACACAGATGCAGATTGGGCTGGTGATAAATCTGACAGACGTTCTACATTTGGGTACTTCACTTTGGTTGGAGGGAACCTTGTCACTTGGCGTAGCAAAAAGCAGAAAGTTGTTGCCAGATCAAGTGCAGAAGCTGAGTTCTGAGGTATGGCACACGGAGTCTATGAAATGTTGTGGATTCATAATGTCTTGAAAGACCTGAGATACAAGCTTAAAAAGCCTATGGATTTGCATTGTGATAATACAGCTGCCATTGAGATTGCACATAATCCAGTTCAGCATGATAGAACAAAGCATGTGGAGGTTGACCATCATTTTATTAAAGAAAATCTTGACAGAAAGGTTATTCGCTTTCCATTTGTAAACTCAGATGAGCAATTAGTTGATGTTCTTACTAAAGGAGTGTCCAGGAAGGTATTTGACAGCTCAGTTGACAAGTTGGGCATGATATATATCTATGCACCAACTTGAGGGGGAGTGTAGAATCACTGTAAATCTGTATGTAATTAGCATTTTATTTAATTAGGATATCCTGTAATTATGGAAAAATTGTTTTCTATTAGAGTTAGACTACTCCTTTGTACTTGTATATATACCCTCATTGTGGGATGAATAGAATCATAAAATTAACCCTGAATTGAAGTATTTTTTTCTACTCGCATGAAGTGCAGCTTTGATTTTCCAATGCACGTCCACTCACCACTCACCAGTCGATCATTCATATACTCTCCTGCCATGTGGAGTATCTAGAAATTTTATCTAGAATGGTCAAAACATAAATGGCTATTGCCTCAATAAGTAACATTTAGACCTCCCTTTAGAGTGATAGTTTAGAACCTAATGGCCACCTTTTGGATGAGATTAGATTATTGTTGCGATGTTTCTCCTCATTGGAATGTTCGTATACACCGAGGGAGATTGTAATAGGGTGGCACATGAGCTCTCCAAATATGCAGTGAAAAACATGCAGACTTGTATTGGACAGGAAACTACCCAAGCTGGTTACTTGAACTTGTAGAGGCTGACTTGGTCGCCTAGTTTTTTGCTTGTACTAGTTGCTAATTGTCATCCTGATGTATCATGATTCTATCCAATAAATGGTTCTTTATTCTCAACCAAAAAAAAAAAAAAAACTTATTCAAAATGACTAAACAAGACACAAAAGAGAGAGAGCATAAATAAAAATAAATAATTAAATAAATAAATTCATTTTCTTGTTCGACAACCCAGCGTTTCTTTTGCATCTTCAAACTCAAGTCTTCTTAATCTTCATGATTGGCCAAGAGATGGTACCTCCAATTTGTTCAATAAAACATCTCCCTCATATTATTGGTTTAAAACTTTTAATCCAAGTCTCTCTAATGATAATCCCAAAGAGATAACAATTTTTCTTTCTCCATCTCTCGAACATTTAACCCTAATTTATGCATCAAAATTTACAAAAAAAAAAATTAGTAATTGGGAACAATCGTCGTTATGAAATCTTTGCACCAGTTAATGCTTAAAAACTATTCAGTTTCATTTTCTACGGTTTTCTTTTTTTATTCCTCTATCAATAGTGTATCAAGAGTTTTTTTTTTTTTTTTTTCATAATAAGCTTGTAATTTGGTGCTATCAATCTATCATCAACAGGCAAAATTGACATCTTAAACGGGGAAAGCATTAAAGCTATTCAGCAATTGTCCAGATCTATTAGTTGCTTTCTAGACTTTAGTTTAGTGTATTGCAATTATTGGAATTACAGTTCAACTTTCTTGAGAAATGGAACTCTCTTAGATTTTTCATTGTGATAGAGATCATATTATACAAGAAGGAATCGCATATATACAAATTAAACTGTTCTTGAGGAGAGTTTTCTCAAGTTTTAGAAGCATGCTAAAGGTCATGGGTTCGAGCTGTGACATGTTGGTAAGTTATAATTCCAACATTGTAAAAGTCATGGGTACGATTCTCACTGACATATGTAAGGGTGAGGTGGGCTAAGGGTTATTTAAAAAAAAAAAAAAAATAGAAGTTTGCTTTATTGGTGGTGAATGGGTAAATGAATTGTTCTGAATGTGAAGTTCTTTGAGGATACCTTTGAAAAATTAGGGAGGTGTAGTTTGCATCCTAAACTCGGATTGCCAAAAGTAAAACCGCTACTACAGGTAGAAGCCTAAGCTGCTAGGGTTTGGGAGAGAGAACATTCTTGTTGAAAATAAAGATTAGTAGGTAGCAGGTTGGGTTAGACTTGGTTAACAACTTTGTAAATATATTTATGAGGGTTAAATTATTAGACTTTGTTGTGCTCAAAATCTATATGAAAATAAACCACTATAGATGGCCGAGTGGGTGAGAATCGTGATATTGTGGAAAATTAGAAAGAGAACAAAAAAAGAAAAGATAGCTAAGTGCAATTATTGACGTAGACAGTAATTGTGTCATTCATGAAGTTAGATATAGACTAAAATATCAAATATGAAATATCGTGGATATCATTATGACATAGACGTACAATGCTAATATTTCTTTGCATTTCATCACGAGATTGGAAATGGGAGCTTCTATTCATACCTCTAAATTTGACATTTGGACCTCCCAACTTAATAGACCTCCAACTTACTTTTACAAATAACCAATTTGTTATCTACACCTCTCTAATTTTCCTATAATGCTCATCGTCTAATAAAATCAAGAAAAACCTTTTTTTTAGATTATATTTATACTTTCAAAAATCAATAGTTAAACCTCCTTCAGTTTTTAAAGATTTAGAATTGCAACAAGTTTTTTGTTTTTTTTTTAAGTTCATCCTTTATGTACGAGTAACAGAGGAATGGGTGCGAGCAATTGAAGGAATTCCAAAATTTTTATGATCTTCAAAAGGAGCATCATATTAGGTTAGTGATCATTTAGTTAATTTGATATGGGTGATGAGGTATTTCACAATATGTTGCTTCCAAATTTTGTATATGAGACCTATATGTGGAGTTATGTTTTGCGTCTTATGGCGTGGAATGAATCTGTAGCTATTTTTGGCCTAGATCATGGTATAACTTCTCATGAATCCTGGGGATTATGGGTGATGGACGACTTCCGTGGAGTTACGGGTTCTTGGATAAAGGTTTTTTTTTTTTTTTTTTGGGAAGTTCATCCTTCATTTTACGAGGAAAGTCAAATTCTGAAAATTTTGACTACAGCGTTACATAACGTTTGGCAATATATATTTTAGGGTTTACATTGGAGGAGAAAGTTTTCCCCAAATTAAAGACTATTACTGTTCGTAGCGATAAGAAGAGATTTTTTTTCTCTTTATTAATGTCTTTATTAGTAATTTGACATGAGTTGACAAAGTCAACTATTACTTAAAAAAATAGAGAGGTCCAAATGCAAATTTTGGAGGTATGAATAAAAGCTTCCATTGGAAATAAGCCATAGCTAGAATGAAAAAATTCTACAGTGTTGTAATGTTTTGTTTTAATCCATTTACATTTGTAATAGTTTAAATATATAAGCTAGTTTAAAAATTGATGTACGTCCATTAAATATATAGGTTCGCTTCTTTTTTTAGAAAGAATGTCAAACTATATTAAGCTGAAGTATTAGAAGGATTACAATTCAGGTCGATTACATCTAAAATGAAACATTAGGGGAACAACACCACGTACTAGATGCTTACTGTCCATGAAGGAGAGCATAATGAGCCAACTAATGTGACACCGTGTTCACTTGGCGATATATGTGCCCGAATGAAGAACCGAAAGGAAAGAAAGATGATGGATTATGTCATCGTACATATGCCCAAGATCATATGTACGAAACCAAGAGTTTGATGACCCTCTGCTTGAATGGAGAAAATTGCCTCATGTCCCTCCAGTGTGGGGAGTGCCACCCCTCGGAATCTTGAAGCGAGCGAATATCGTACAAAATTATTGAATCTCCGGCGATGAGGTTAACCGTCGTATCTATTCTAAGCTTTAAAATGGGATTTTCATTCCTATAATCATGTCTGTTGACTTGTTTGCTAATTATGCTTCCACTTGGGCATGGCAAAAGAAACATATATAGGAAAGTCCGAAAGTACATATCTTCTCCAACTCAAACGCTTCTGCTTTGATACTACACGTGTTTGTGAACCTAGTGAGGCCGAGGTCCCCACCAACGAAAGAGAACAAAACAGAAGCACCCGTGAATGCGTACAATAATTCATTTGCCTTCATGTCATCCATACAAGTCACGAGGATGGAAATAATTAGCCAAAATTATGCAACTATGACGTAGACGTACAACCTCAATATTGCTTTGCATTTCATCTGTCACCGGGTTGGAAATTAATTAGCCATATTTAAAATGCGTAAGAATTCAGTCAAAAAATTCTATAGTACTGTGATGTAGACTAGTGCCGTGGAAGAAGCTCGACGGGAGGGACTCGCAATCGCATGGAAACGCCTCTTAGGAGATTAATTGGGTCCTTTAAATGGACTCATGTAGTATGGCTACTGTGATAAAGCTACTTTCTCTACTTATATATGTTCATTTACATATATGATATAAATTGTTGTTGTTTTGGTTATATGAGTTCTTTTTATGTAATTTTAGTTCTATTTGAGACTATAATTCATAATTTTTTTTGTTACAAGATTATGAACACATTTTTTTTTATAATTTGTAATTTTGGTTTTATTATACTTAAAAAGTGTAAAACAATGTGTAACTTTTTTGGATTGTAGTAATTTTTTTTTCTAGTGTAGTAAGTTTGATTCAATTAGTTATAAAATCAGTACGTATATAAATATGACAAACATGACAATAACCACACCTATTACGAGTTTTTCCTTCTTTTTTTGAGTAAAGAGGAATTATATACACACACCCCCACTTTTTTTTTTGGTACAAACACACACCCCCACTTTATTAATACACACCCTTGCATTTTTTTTCTTCATTTTTTCCTTTAAACTTCTTGTTCTACCCATATCCTATTCTTTTGGGCAAATATCAACCCTTAATTCCCACCTCTTGAATCTTTGCCCGCTTCATGGTTCAACTCCTTTTTGCAGAAAAAAAAAAATAATAAAACGGAAGCTTGAAGATAGACAGTCAATACCCAATAGTCATGGCTTCAAACCATACATATCAACTCGAGCTAAATCATCAGTTATTACCTAGATTTGATTTGGGTGATCTACAAAATATTGATAGGAGTACCTTGTTCTGATCTCTGAATAGATACTAAAAGTTTGATTAATTCTTCTTGTATAGAAGGTTGAAGAACAATGATTTATATCATGTTTTTTCTACTGTGTAACATTTGAGGAAGCTTAGAACAGAAAAAAATGAGGTAAGATCATATATAAAACTTGTTTTTTGTTTGCTTGGTTGTGAAAATGGGTATAATAGAGATTTTTAAATTTATGAAAAAGAGGGATGTGTATTAAGTATTTATATATAAAACTTCTCTTGAGTGAATCATATATATAATTGTTGGTTGACTTAGTTCCAAAAATTATTATTAAATTTCCATAAATGCAAATTTATATTATCTTGTATGAGCTTTTATCCTTTGATACTCAATCGTCTTTGCTAAATGTGGATGGAAAATGGTCAATTATCCCATAATTTTATGTTGCAGCACCTCCATTTTATTAAGAACCGTTTTTGGGTTTAATCTATTTTTAATGAAATCCGCGATATTTGCTATTGTTTTGAATAAAATCACATGCATCCAGAACTGTACGTACGTAGTGCTAGAAATCGCGTTCATAGAGTCGTAAGCTTAGAAACTAAGCTACAATGGCAGAAACCCTAACCTGATGAAGACGACGAAGCAAAATGGGAGAGAGAATAGACTGATATTGATGCTCGGTAATTTACAAAATGGTAGCAGCTTACAAAATGAAATTAAGAGAGACCAGCTATTTATACTAATTGACTGAAAGCTAATTAAGCTCGAGAATTATTCTAGATTAGCATGTAGATGATGCAACGTGGCCATCATAACGGTCCAGATTTGATCTTAATGCAAGTTAGTTGCACACGGTGAGGCTCAAGAGCATTCCTGTAGCACAAGCTGTTAATGAGCTGGCTAGCATCACATGCAAGGCACGCAACTGTACTGGCACTCATGCTGAGCTCACTAGCTTCATCATTAGGCATTGTTTGCAAGAGTTAGGCCAGGAGAACATGTGAAGTATGCGTAGCTAGTTGAGCCTTCGCTTTCTGTTGTGACAGGTTTGCTATCATCACCAAGTACACTAGGCACAGTAGATACCATACTAGGACTGCCATCAGTATTAGGCACATCACAGGCACTAGCAATAGGCATACTCATTGTGCTAACACGTAGAAGCCTTAAACTTTTGACTAGCTTACATGAAAAAGTAGAGCTTTGAAGCTTTACCTTTCACCTTATATTTGCTCGAACAATTCCAGCTATAAATACATGTTTGAAGTTCTTGGATGAGACTATGAGAGTTACAGGCTCTAGCTAGTAGAACCATACATAGTAATAGTATGGCTCTTCGGTGGTTTCCCTTTCTTAGCCTCATTTGCAGTATTTTACTGCTTGTTGTCGATGTTACTCACTCAGCAGTTCAGGATGCCCGAAAGGTATATCTCTCAAGTTCTATTAGTCCTAATAATCTAACTTAACTTACATTAGCTTATGCATTTGATATTGAAACTTTAGATCATATCACTTTGCATTGATTTTGAAAGTTCCATCTCACTTAACGTGGATTTTGCAATTTGATGCAGGCTTATATTGTGTATATGGGCAACAAGCCAAAGAACGGGGCACCCATATTACCTGGTCTTCATGTGAATATGCTACAAGACGTAGTTGACAATAGCAACATTGATATTGCACATGAAGATCTGCTTCTTCACAGCTACAAGAGAAGTTTCAATGGATTTGCTGCAGTTCTCACAGAGCAAGAAGCACAAAAAATGATTGGTACTGCTGCAACCCTACCTTTGCATTGAATAAATCTTACTATTCGTACGGGAATAGATGGAGTAGTGTACGTATAAATATTATAATAGCTAAATTCTTGTATTGATGATGAAAATGAAAGAACTGGCTAAACGATAACGGAAGAAGAAGAAGAAGGATGAAGACCGTGAAGAAGGGGTATTGGTAATTTTTCTGGGCAATTGTACAATTGTTAACTCTCACTCAGTCAAATGATGAATCACCCTTTTCATACGGACTCGATTATTAAGCCCATGACAACTGGTCTTGCTAACTGCTCCTATAGGCTATAGTTGATCAACACGTGTTGCTGTAGAGATGACCCCTTTTTTTACTGAGGCTTTGATCATTCTTTTTATCTTGACCATCTCTATTGACTTCGACATAAACTCTTAACATCCCCCCACAAACTAGTATTTGACTACTCAGGGGTACCAACAGGGATAAGTAAATGTGGAACTGCAGATATAAGAATTGCTACATAGTGATGTGTCATCAAGATTTTCTGCTGTGGTGAGTGATTGCTGTTGGAGGTCATATGGTTTGTTGCTCCATAATCAATGTGCCACACTTCATGATTCGGTGGTGTATTTTGACAATAGGCAAGCAATCCATTTTTCTTGTTTTTATTTTTAATCTTGGGGTGGGGGGGGAGGGTGCTTTTCTTTGTCTTCTCCACCGAGTGAGGGAGGAAGGGGACTGGAATAAGCCGATTTTCATTTTCCGAAGCCTGAAGAGCTCTCCTTTTCTCTCTCATGGTGCTTCGTAATTTCTCTATCATCCTTCTCTCCCTCACCTGAAGTCCTGAAAAAGCCTCTTTCTGAAATTCTAGAATTGATGATGAAAATGAAAGAACTAGCTAAACAAATTAAAGAAGGAAGAAGAAGAAAGATGAAGACGATGAAGAACCGGTATTGGTAATTTTTCTAGGTAATTGTACAATATATTGCTAACTCTCACTCAGTAAAATGATGAATTGCGATCTTCCTTTTTATACCGACTCCATTACTAAGCCATGGTAACTGATACTGCTAACTGCTCCCATAGCTGATCAACACGTGTTGATGTAGAGACGACCCTTTTTTATTGAGGGTTTGATAATTTTGATCATACTTTTATCTTGACCATCTGTGTGTTGACCTCGACGTATACTCTTAACAATAATTAATATATACATATATATATGATCAAATGTATGTATACAGGAATGGATGGTGTAGTGTCTGTCTTTCCAAGCAAACAGAGGAGCGTCAAAACAACAAAGTCATGGAACTTTCTTGGGTTTCCAGAAACAGTTAAAAGAGGCGCCCTTGAAAGGGATATCATTGTTGGTGTGATAGACAGTGGAGTTTGGCCAGAGTCGGACAGCTTTAGTGATGCTGGTTTTGGCCCCCCACCCAAGAAATGGAAAGGCAAATGTCAAGGCAATGGAAATCTTACTTGTAACAAGTATAAATGCTAACTAATCGATCCGTTCTAGCATGTCACTAAATAAATTAATGACTTTTTGTACTAGCTAATATGGATTTATTTACTGAAATCTCAACAGTAAAATCATCGGAGCAAAATATTATCGTGCTTCTCAATCATTCAAAGAAGATGTTGAGTCTCCAAGAGACTCAAACGGTCATGGAACTCACACCGCATCAACAGCAGCTGGGAACACAGTGATCAAGGCGAGCTTTAATGATTTAGGGTCGGGAACAGCAAGAGGAGGGGTGCCATCAGCGCGTATTGCTGTATACAAAGCATGTTGGGGCAGCAGTGGCAGTTGTGACGATGCTGATGTTCTAGCCGCATTCGATGATGCCATTGCTGACGGTGTAGACATTCTCTCTGTTTCCGTTGGGGGCACTATTCCACTTGATTATTTGAATGATCCATTTGCAATTGGGTCATTTCACGCTATTGGAAATGGGATATTAGTTTCCATGGCCGCTGGTAACGAAGGTCCGGGCGGAAAAACTGTGACAAACTTTGCACCATGGCAACTTTCTGTGGCTGCTACCACCATAAACCGCCAATTCATCACCAAGGTTCAATTGGGTAATGGTAAAATCTATGAGGTAATTAATTAAATCTAGCTTCGCAACTGCTACTTACGATTAATTAGTACTTCTCTACATTTCTAACTAGTAACTTTTGTTTGTATATTAACTACCAGGGACTTTTACCGAACATATATGGCCTCCGGGGTAAATTCTATCCTTTAATTTATGGTGGAGACGCGCCCAATACAAAAGCAGGTGCTGACGGGAGTATCTCTAGGTATTGATCTTTCAATTAGGACTTCATCCATTAATGACTTATTAAGCTCGGGTTAAAATTTTTTACTCGAAAAAAAAAAAAATTCGGTAAATATTGTTTCAAACTTAATTGGTTCTTGTTGTTCAATCTGTTGAATCTTACACTAATTATCATCCCAAAATGTGACCATTCCCAAACCTGGATATGATATATCATGTTACTAAATTAATTACAGGTTTTGTGTAAAAGATGCCTTAGAAGAAGATTTGATCAAAGGTAAAATTGTGTTGTGTGATGGCCCTATGGATGGGGCTGGGGATGGGGCCATATTGGGTGGTGCAGCCGGAATTGTTCTGACGGGAAAAAAAGTCGACGATGAACAGCTTGGCCCTTATCCCGTGCCTGCTTCTTTCGTCGGGTTGGAAGAAAATAGCGACATTTACAAATACATAAATTCAACAAGGTAACTATTAAGGAACTAAGAAGCTTAACAGTTGGTATAAGGATATGCATGTTAATTAATCTTGATTTTTATAGGAACGCAACTGCAACTATATGGAAAAGTGAAGAGATTAGTGATGTATTGGCTCCATACGTGCCCTCCTACTCATCGAGGGGCCCAAATCCGATCAATCCCAACATTCTCAAGGTGACTTGATTCATAATGAAATATTAATTGTATATTTAGGCTCAAACTATAGGAATGATATTACAAGTGATCGATGAAGTAGAACATGCATGTTTAACAGTTACATATCAATATATGGCCTTGCAGCCAGATTTAGCGGCTCCAGGAACTTACATTCTGGCAGCATATCCCCCAAGTGGTGGTGGCGGTAGAGCTGGATACTATATAGATACCGGGACATCAATGGCATGCCCCCATGCTACGGCCACAGCTGCATATGTCAAATCATTTCACCCTAAATGGTCACCGGCTGCTATCCAATCAGCTCTCATCACTACTGGTTTGTTTTTATACTTTGTAAAGAAGAGTTTTCATCTCTTGTGGGAAAGTAGTGTTATGTTGCAGAATATTGGACTAGTTATCAAACCAATTATAAAAAGATATATAAATTCTTATGTATTTCCATTCTTTTGCAGCTAAACCCATGAGTGCCAAAACTAGCCCTGATGCTGAATTTGCATATGGAGCTGGCCTAATAAACCCTTCTAGGGCACCATATCCTGGTTTGGTGTACGATCTTGATGAACAAGACTACATAAATTTTTTGTGTTCACAAGGATACAGTGGTAAACTATTGCAAGCCATAACCAGGGACAAGACTAGTTGCTCATCAAAATCTAATAATGGAACAGCTAATGACCTGAACTATCCTTCTTTTGCACTTTCCATCAAGGATCCGAAATTTGTCAATGGGGTCTTCCATAGGACTGTCACTAATGTTGGATCGTCAAAGTCCACATACAGAGCTAACATAGTGGCTCCATTGGGACTCAAAATCAATGTGAATCCAAGTGTGCTATCGTTCACATCTCTCGAGCAAAAGAAATCTTTTGTTGTCACTATAAAAGGGCCGATTGAGAAATCAAATCTAGTCTCTGCGTCTTTGGTGTGGGATGATGGTGCTTTCCAAGTCAGGAGCCCCATTGTTGTCTATGTTGCTGTTTAGTTAAGAGGTGTGTCATGTAATAAAATATAAGTGAAAGCAAAAATATTGGAAATGTCCAAGTCTATGGGCACAATTATAATAATATATGTCTCCAATATTTCATCTATGATCTATTTCTTATTTGCTTACTTGTTTCAGCTTGCCATGAAAAACTAACTTATTTACATAATTTTATATTTGGTTGAACACATATGGGACACCACTAGGGCTGCACACGGATTGGGTTGGATCGGTTTTGACTCCAAACCGTCTCTATGCCAAAGTGAGCGGTTTAGACATTTTGGACAACCGGTCCTCAAAAAAAATAAGCTCAATCCGACCCAATCCTATCCAATTAAAGATGGTTTGGTTTGGTCGGTTTAGGCGGTTTTCACCTATATAATATTAACATGATATTTATGAAAAAAATTCCTAGTAAAAATTAAATCTCAAGAATTGAAATTATGTTAAATTATCTAAATTTAAAGTTCAATAATTAAAATCCAAAACATATAGTCCAAAAATAAAACCTAAATTAGATTCAAAGTGATTCACTTATTTAACGACTTAGCCATCAATACTAGCTTAATATGATAGTATTAAAGGTAAAAAAATGAGAGATTGAGAGATCAGAGATGTGATATGAAATGATCAAAAAAATTGTAGCGATTATATACTAAGGTTTTAGGCCTTTGGACCTTGAATTCAATATGATAGTATATCATTTGAGAATAAAGTTATAACTGGAGATTTAAAACTTACTTAGAACAAACCGGACAAATGAATATATATATATATATATATATATATAACTTTTTCTCTTATATTTCAAACATACCGGTCGGTTCGGATTCTGGGGTTTAAGTGTAGGAGAAACCAAACCAATCCAGTTCATAAATGGTTTGGTTCGGTATTGAACCAATTTTCAATTTTTAAAGTTAAAAAACCTTAACCAAACCATATTTATCGGTCGGTTTTGGCCAGTTTGTACCATGTTTTGCACACCCCTAGACACCACTTATGAGGGAACACTCCTGCAGATGCTCTTGCTAATTATGGAGCAAACCATGTTGGCCATTTTTGGTGGGATGATTCACCTTGCTTTTCATTGCAGTCTCTTAGCTTTGATGCTTCATCAAGAATTTCTTACCGTGGATCATGATTTTGGAATTTTTCCTGTATTTTTTTCTTTACTTCATTTCAAATGTGTTTCTCCACATGGTTTTGGTTTCTATGTCCTCCCCGTTATGTATTGCTATTTTTTTTCAATAATAAACATAAATAAGGGGTCGGGCCTTGGGCTCCCAGAATGTAGTAGACCCTTTCCTTCGGGTTTGAGGGTAGGACTTGGTCTTTAAATCGTCTACTTCTGAGGAGCTAATATCGCCTCATCTCTTAATATATACTAGATGGCCCCACACACTATGGGGGGTGTATTCAATTCAGATTTTAAAAGATTTTGTTTGAGTTTTTATAATCCATGGATTTACTTAATCCACAGATTGTTTAAATTTTATATGGACTCTGATTGATTTACTGGTATTTTTGTTTTTTTTTTTTATCAAATAAGAACTTCATTAATAAAAACAAAGATTACAATGAGAATGGGAGATAAAAGCTTCAACCGAAACCTTTCCCACTTTAGATGTCAAAATGGACATCTATACTGACGCACTGTTGAAGCCAAACTAGGCTCCGACTCCAAACATACTAAAAAACTTAACTAAAACACTAAACTGGCACCAGACAAAGTGGCAGAAACAACAAAACGTATTGGAGCAGACTCAGCCAAGAACACCAACTCCCACCCAGAATCCACCTGGCCAGCAATTGATCGACCAAACCAACACTCGTCGTTGCTTCGAACCCGATCAAAGGGATTTCTGGACAGTCAGACCTAGGACTAAAGAAAACCCAACACCGTCATCCCATCACTACTCCAAAGCGCCATCACTTCCAACCCAAATCCTGATAGGAAATACCTCCTAGAAAGCCATTAATGCTCGTCTATGCCACAGGCAGACTTTGTGCTGACTCTAAACTAGGCAAGAACGACCCTCAGGAAGGCCAAAGTGATGATTGTCTCTGCCACCACCTACAGTGCACCCGACCTAATACAAACCAGCTAAAAAAACCACAAACCAAAACCAGAATGAAAGAAAAAACATCAAAACACTATTTCCCAGATTGGGTCCAGATTGTGCCCAAAACCATAGACCCGGCCTAACTGCAGCTCCATCATCCCGACTCCCATTGACCGCCGTGACCACAGTTCCCTCGCTCCTTCGCCATCCAAACCTTGGTTGCAGACCGAGACACCTCACTTGTCTTTACATCTACCAGGATCGCGACCTCACCACTCCACCCATTAGCACCACCCCTGTAACACCCCTCCGGAACCCGGCCGGAGATCAATCTGACTCCAAACCACCAAGAAGTTCGGATCCAAGCAGTAGTGCACCCAAACAAGCCCGCTCCGAACCCCACCCATCCCCCCTAAACCATATCAGGAACGAACCATCACCCTCGATCTGGGGTTTCCCGTCCCCAGCCAGCCACCCGACCATCCAAGCCCGGATCGATCCAGCCACCCCCTCCACGACGTCCCCATACGTCTTTTCCATCTTGTCCCGATGAGTCGCTCCCATTCCGATTCATCTGTCCATCCTCCGCCGGCAGAAAAACCCCGCGAACCCCGATGATCGAAGCCCAAAGCCTACTGACCAAAGATCGACGCCACTACTTGACGATGAAAGGCGACACTAGGCCTACCCGTTCTGCAACAACGTCCGTAGGACGCGTCACCGGACGAGTGAGAAGAAATTTGAGAGAAACTCTTGCGGCTAGGGTTTTTTTGTCAGTGAACACTTTTTTACCTACTTTAGACAATAATGAACTAGAAATGCTGATGTGAATTACGCATGATGATAATAAATGATTACCAAATTGGAATTGCTGATTTGATGAATGATGAATTATGCATGCAAGTGATATATGATTAATGAGCTTTGAATGATGAATGTTAGAGATATATTGATGCTGTTTTGGAAATTGTTGATGAAAACTGTAAATCTGAAATTATACGTTAAGACCTGTTTTTGTTGATGAGTTTTTATTTTGGTTATTGCTTATGTTCAAGAATTATTAAAGACCTGAATTGATGTTCTTGTGAAACTGAAAAAAAACCAAATGTCTAAATGAGAAACTGCAGCTTATGCTAAAACTGAAAATAATCCCTAAATTGATTGTGTACTGAAATTACATGCCTATTTATGTGTGCCTATTATGTGATTGTGTACTGAATTGATTAAAGTTGGGGAGAATATTCACACAAATGACATTTTTGCCTCTCATTAGTAACAATTATCTTATGTTTAATCGGGTTTTCTATAGAGCTAAAAAATGGATGCAATTGATATTTCAAGACGTTTAAGTCAAGAAGCATCCGTTTGTTTGCATACGTTAAAAATTCCTTTCCACATTTCAACCTTGGATACCGGAGATAAGGATATTTGTTATGAGATATTTGAACATATCCCAAAACAATATACCTTTGGAGTGATAAGGAGCTTTGAGACTCTGGAGAAATTAAGTTCTTTAGGAGTTTGAATGAAGATAACCCTGACTTTGGATACATCATCAAGCCAGATGGATTTTTCACTCCGATTGATATTGAAGGGGATGTTTGCATGGTGAAGTACCATCAGGTTTTTGAGACTGCTGAACATTGGTATGAAAACTTCCGAGAAAAAAAAAAAGGTCAGATGATGACTTCTATAGAATTTTAAATAAAATCGAACCAACGTTGGAGTCTCGATACAAGAGGAGTAAATCTATTGGTGATATAAAGAAGGACATAGTTATTACAGATGATGAGCAAATATTCTTTTGGAATTGGGTTCCAAAAAGTAAGGATTTTAAGACGGAAGTTAAGGCCCTTGAACAGTTTCTCATGGATATAATCATAGCCGTCTTGATGCATTGGTGAATTTCATCAAAACTAAGTATGCGGTGGTGTACTGGAAGGAAGTATAGGAGGAATCATCAAGTGTTGTATTTTGTTGCTTTACTCAAACTTTGAAAAGTGTTTGTACTGAGAGATGAATTAGTTCAGGAAAACATATTAAAAACTACATTAGTTTTGATGAAATTCACTAATGCATCAAGACGGCTATGATTAATGACGAGCGTCTTTATATCCATGAGAAACTGTTCAAGGACCTTAACTTCCGTCTTAAAATCCTTACTTTTTGGAACCCAATTCCAAAAGAATATTTGCTCATCATCTATAATAACTATGTCCTTCTTTATATCACCAATAGATTTAGTCCTCTTGTACCGAGACTCCAACGCTGGTCCGATTTTATTTAAAATTCTATAGAAGTCATCATATGACCTTTTTTTTCTTGGAAGTTTTCATACCAATGTTCAGCGATCTCAAAAACCCGATGGTACTTCACCATGCAAACATCCTTCAATATCAACCGAAGTGAAAAAACCATCTGGCTTGATGATGTATCCAAAGTCTGGGTTATCTTCATTCAAACTCCTAAAATGAGAGCTTAATTTCTCCAGAGTCTCAAAGCTCCTTATCACTCCCAAGGTATATTGTTTTTGGATATGTTCAAATATCCCATAACAAATATCCTTATCCCCGGTATCCAAGGTTGAAATGTGGAAAGGAATTTTTAATGTATGCAAACAAACGGATGCTTCTTGACTTAAACGTCTTGAAATATCAATTGCATCCATTTTTTAGCCCTATAGAAAACCTGATTAAACATAAGATAATTGTTACTAATGAGAGGCAAAAATGTCATTTGTGTGAATATTCTGCCCAACTTTAATCAATTCAGTACACAATCACATAATAGGCACACATGAATAGGCATGTAATTTCAGTACACAATCAATTTAGGAATTATTTTCAGTTTTAGCATAAGCTGCAGTTTCTCATTTAGACATTTGGTTTATGTTCAGTTTCACAAGAACATCAATTCAGGTCTTTAATAATTCTTGAACAGAAGCAATAACCAAAATAAAAACTCATCAACAAAAGCAGGTCTTAACGTATAATTTCAGATTTGCAGTTTTCATCAACAATTTCCAAAACAGCATCAATATATCTCTAACATTCATCATTCAAAGCTCATTAATCATATATCACTTGCATGCATAATTCATCATTCATCAAATCAGCAATTCCAATTTGGTAATCATTTATTATCATCATGCTTAATTCACATCAGCATTTCTAGTTCATTAAAAAGTTTATCACTAGAGTTTTCAATCATATATCTATTACAATACTCTTACCTTTAGCTGATGCGATATGCTAAGAACGCAAGCTTGTATTAACCATCAAATCTGCAGAGATCACCACCAAGACAGCAGTTAATGTCAAAATTGAATGGAGCAAGCAAGACTGGACACAGGTGATGAAATTGGAAAGTTTGAGGGTAATCTTGAATCTTGATTGAAGCAAAACCATAGAGACTGAATTTAGTCCAAAATTTAATAATTGTTTAAGTAAACCCTAATTTGTGTTTGACCCAAACTCTAGGTTACTTGCCCTAGTGGTAATAGGGTTAAATTAGAAGGATCTAGATTCCTATTCAATGTACGATTACTTTCCTTGTATGATTGAGAGTTTATGCATTATAATCCTCTATATAAAGAGACCCCTATTATCAATGAGAACACACAGCAATTTCCTCTCAAATTTTGATTCCCTAAAACACGTTATCAATACGAGCCCTAACCCTAGCTTTAGAAACCAAAACCCCAAAAATTGATCAAGCTCCACCGGATTATCCTTGCCTGCACTACTACTGCCCCCACAGCCCCCGCGTCGCAACTCAATGTTAACCCTACCAGGTTAGATTCACTTCCCCTGCAGCGCCAACAAGCCCTGATTGCCTTCTGCCTTCGTTACCGCGACTCACCAGCGACACCGCAACCCTGCGATCCCAGTGTCACCGCAACTCACCCGCGACCCTGCAACCCCTCGACCCAGCGACCTCGGGGCATCGCTGCATTCCTGCAGCATCCTCGCGGCATCGCGACATCCCTGCAGCACCCTTGAGGCATCCCCGCTACTCCGCACCCCCGCGACACTCCCACGACGCGCCCGCAAACTTTTCGCCGACAAGCCTACGACCATGCGACCATCTCTCTAGTCTGTTCGCCTAAGACTGAAGCTCGCTCTGCAATCCAACGAGGTAAACTTTTCTAAAAGTTCCCGTTTTTGAAGTTTTTCATTCTTTTCTTCTTTTCTCAGGGACTTGCAATCTCCCTTCTCTTACCCCCCCCCCCTTTCTTCTTCATAGGGGAGACCAATAGCCGAACTGTGAGGGTTTGTGCTCACTCCAAGCTTGGAGCTTGTAGAGTCCTCCAAACTTAGAGTTTGTTGAAAAGAAAACGATCGGCCACATACATCTTTGTTTCGATCTAATCCAAAACCCCTCTTGGAATCGGATTTTTCTTGGAAGTGACTACGCTCAGAAAATCCCTAATTTCTTGGAAGCGACTAAGCTCAGAAATTTTATAGTCTTTCGTGGTAGCCTTTTTCGCTCCGAAACTAACCCTAATCTTGTATTGTTTTTCAGGATGAGTTACCTGAACAAGTTGAACTTTGTTCCACTGGAGACAACTGGCACAGGATACCATAGGTGGGTTCGAGATGTGCGCCAACATCTTAAGGCTGATAGACTTCTGGAAACCATCTAAGAGCTTAGTCAGAACGTGCTCTCTATTGAGCAAGCTACTGCTTTTGGAGCAAATCAATCTAAAGCCATAATTCTCTTAACAAGGCACATGAATGACGCGCTCTAAAGTGAATACCTCAATGAGGAAGACCCAAGAAAGCTATCGGTAGAACTTGAGCAGCGATTTGGCAACGTTCGTGACTCGCTACTTCTTGATTTAGAAGTACGATGGCATAGCCTCTGCTTTTGTGATTTCAAGTCTGTGCTTGACTATAACTCTGAAGCTCTTTGTATCAAGTCTCTGATCGAGTTTTGTGGCCAAGCCATAACTGATACGATGTTGATCGAGAAGACTCTATCTACCTTCCCCTTCTCTGCCCTGATGATTTCAAAGAATTATCGGATTGATGTGAATGCAGGACGTATCACAAGGTTTCATGAGCTCATTGGAGCCATGAACGTAGCTGAAAAGCACGACAATATTCTTTTGAAGAACTATAATGCTAGACCCGTGGGAACTAAGTCTATTCCGGAGTTTAACTATAGTCGCACCCCAAGGGAGGACGCAAGGAGTGAAACCCTAAGAGTAGGGACAATTCTGGATGTTCTGGTGCATATTCTCGCCCTAAAGAGGAATGAAATCACCTAGAGAGGCGTGTACGGAACCGTGGAGGTCAACGTGTGAAGAGAGAGAGAGGCAGAGCCTCCGACCATGGTGGTAATGCCACCAAGAACAATGATCGTCCAAATCACATATAAGTGATGTTGCTTACTCTAATTGGCTGATTGCCTTTGCAGAGTTTCTTCCAGCAGGCAATGAGATACATGCCTCTATGTATGAGGCGAAGAAGACCCTGAGTGCTCTAGGAATGGATTACACTAAAATTCATGCCTGCCCTAACGATTGCATTTTGTATCGAAAAGAGTATGCTAATGAAATAAAGTGTCCTACATGTGGTCTTTCAAGGTGGAAAGTAGGTAAAAACTCCAAAGAGAGGGAAGGTGTACCTGCAAAGGTACTATGGTACTTTCCCCCTATTCCTAGATTTTGAAAAATGTTTTAGTCAAGTGAAACATGTAAGAGTCTGATTTGGCATGCTATGGACAGAAAACGTGATGGCTTGATGCGTCATCCGGCAGATGCAGCTTGGTGGAAGTTAGTAGATGATAAGTTATCGAATACTAAAACTGATGGAAAGAAGAAACTGACTGTAACATCCAACTTTAAGTGTAAATTTCTTTATTTGTAAAAACTGATATTGTGGTAGTTCTATTTTAGTGCCATTGCTATGTATAATGCACACAAGGGAAGGAAAAGCCAGAGTTTAGTTTTGTGGAAAAATTTATCGGTACGCATGCATGTCTACACTAGTTTGGAACTTGAAATTATGCTTCTGTTTACATGGTGCATATTTTGACTAGGTTCTGTTTGTTGTTGAATTTATCATTAATGTTCAATTCTTAGGGTATTTCTCCCCAACCTAATGCTAAGGACTGTGGGTACTTTGTGATGCGCTACATGAGAGATATAATTGAGGATAAGGATTTAACATTTGCCAACAAGGTATACACTCATAATTAAGATCTGTTTGGTCTTCTAGCTATATGTGTTTGAATGATGATATGTTTGGAACTGTTGACCGACACTTTATATAACTTCGCTTTGTTACTTGAAATCATTTCAGTGGGAAAGGAGAAGCAACCTTATGTATAGCCAAGAGGACATTGATGTGATGCGGTGCGAGTGGGCAAAGTTTTTCGTCAAGTCATATATGTAGGAGCCATTTAGTGGTAGGCTGAAGGAAACTGCAGATCATTTTGTTTAGTGCTTCTGCTGATAGATGCATATATATGAATGTTGCTAGCAGTAGGTGCATGCACATAGATGCATATAGATGGTTTTGGAACAAGTATATTGTCTTCTGCTGTTTTCAATGGTGCAGCTAGAATGTGGTTTCTTTACTTGCAGCATGCAGCTGGATATATATATATATATATATATATATATGTATATTTTTGGGACAAGTTTAAGCTTTTGCATGCTGTTTTCAATATATATATGGTCAGCTTTTGCTAGAATATAATGCATTCATTGTTGGATTTATGAATTAGATAATAAAGAAACAACAGTTCATAAATTACGTTGTATGAGTAGTTGTATGTTTGTGAATCACACAACAAATTTGGTATAAATCACATAACGGTTGCAAAAGCACTTTGTCCTCAGATTTGAATTCACACAACATAAGAAACAAAAACCAGTTGTCCAATTGCTAAATCACACAACGATATTGAAAAGATGTGTTGTACAAATGCAAATAATCTCTCCCACATACAACAGTCATAGCTTGCTCACAAATACGATTACAACTATCACACTACAGATATTTTGAAATATCTGTAGTGGTAAAGATAGTCCAAGAACAGTTTAGAGTATTTCTGTTGTCTGATTAGGTAACCAGCATCATCTTGTTTCTTAAGTCTGTTGTGTGAGCAGCCATTGAAACAACAAATACATGCGGCATATGTGCCTGCCATCCAACTTCTGGCATTAGCATGGCCAAAATTGGTACAACGGTTCTAAGATAGCCGTCGACCCTATGATCGACACACAACGGTGTTTCATAGTTGTCTGAGTGCTGTGATCACACAACACCGAGATAAACGACAGAACTTTCCTCTTTGGACAACGGTTAACCACCGTTGTGTAATGCAAATTTTGTACTAGTGGTGTTTCGTTTATTTTACATTTGAGTGATGCTGTGTAACGATTTCTAAGCATTTGCTAAACTCATTTTGTTATTGACTGTGACAGATCCATAGCAAGCGCTTGCCAAAGGGTATATCAGTTCAGAAGTGCGAAGTCTACAATAACGCATAAGCATAAGTGTTGAGGTTTTTTAACGTTTTGATGGACTTGGATCCAAACAAAATTATTTTGCTAAGTGACTTGTATTAAGTATGAATTTGCGGTGTGCCTTTTAAATATATTCCAAGTTTCCAACCATAACAGAGGAGAACAGAACGCGCTTCACGCGTGGAGAAAAAGGGGAGAGAGAATAGAACGCGCCTCACGCGTGGAGAAAAAGGAGAGAGAGAGAGAGAGAGAGAGAGAGAGAGTCTTCGAGTGCGACCACTCTAGGACAAACGCCTCCGGCTCCCTACCGCTGCGTTCCGGTCCGGGAGAGGAAGTTTTCCCGGGCTAGCTGCATGGATCTCTGGGAGAGGCTTGGTTCACGGATGGTGAAAGGTGGTTTGACGCCAGATGGGGCAGATCGGGTGAGATCTCCTCCTCTTGGGTCATGGGTGAGATCTGACAAGGAACAGCGAAGGGGTGATTGCCGGCTGCAGTTCCTGGCGTCATGGATGGTTCAGGGTGTACGGCGATGTCTGGGTCTTAGATCCCAGGGCAGGGACGAGCTCTGAGATGGTTCGCCCCTTTCTGGGTTTCAATCTCGAACATCGACCAGGTTTGGGGGTGGCCGGCTTTGTAGTGCGGCGGTGAGGTGGCGTAGAAATGCGTTGCTGCAACGTGGTGGTGCAAGGCGGCGGTGTGGTGACGATGGAGAGCGCTGGCAGCAAGTTTGGAGGAGGGCGGCGATGGTTCCTTGCGAGAAGTGGAGGTTGGGCCGGGCCGTTGTGTTTGGTTAGTTTTTTATTACGGTTTTAGTTTCAGGTTTTTGGTTATGTCAAATAAAACGTCCCTACTCAATTGAGCTAGGGTTTGGAGGTTTTGGTCGTGTTGTGGAGCCATCTATATGGTGTTACTCCTGGGAACAATATGTTAGAATTTCGATGCTGTTTGGTTATCAACGGAAAGGTGGATTTTCCTTGCACGTGGTTTGGCAGTTTATGGACACGGTGTGGAAGAGGGTGGAGTGGTTCGTCTAGATGTTGGTGACGAGGTCGTATCGTGACACTCGGGATTGGTTATCTTTCTTTGTAGCCTGGGGTGATAGGCGTAAAAATTGGTTAGGGGTTGGACCTTTTCGGTTCATAGATGTTACTATTAATTAGTGACCGACCTATAACTACGGATCTTGGTAGGATTATGTGTCGTGGTGTTGATACCATAACCGGTTATTCCAATACTTTGTAATTTTTTTGGTTATTAATGGATTCTATTTCTTCTCAAAAAAAAAGTATGAACTATTTGCCAATGCTTCCTCAAGTACCCTAAATATTATTATTAAATAACCTGGAAGTTGTGTCTAGCAACTTCTGCTGCTCTCATTTGAATGAACCCAGCAATATCAGCTTTTCTGGCCTTCTGCTTATTATTATTACTAGTGCTTATACCCGATAATATTGCAGATTTTTTCTTCTTACGTTTATACGTAATAAAGTAGCAGTTACAATCCAAGAAATATTGTTGGCGCGTTGCTCTGGATCTTTTTATTATTGATGTGTTTTCAATTATGGATAAATGAATAAAAACTAAAGCCAGTGCAGGAGCAAAGTGCAGAAAACACATTTTGACTTGAATAGAACTACCAAACAGGATTATCAGAACAAAATCAAAACAAAATTATCAGAAACTTTTTAATAGAAAATAAGCGCATCCGATTGTGTTCGGTTCACAAAATCTCACATTAGAGTCTAGACAGGTATATACACCTATTGTCAGTCTTAGGAGCATTCTCTCACCAGTCTTTTGTTAACAGCACTGGACTGAGGCGGTTATTTTATTTTCTCCTCCATTGTTGCAAGAGACGATGCGGCGGCTGTTTAGTGTAGAGAAGAAGATTGTCAGAGACTGTAGCCAGTGGTATCAAAACATTCCGGTATGAGGCAACATGAAACCAGTGGCAGTGTTGGTATGCTCATCCATTTTCCTCTCATTGCCTCATCCAAAGCCAAATCCCAAACACTGTTGATTTCTTCCAATTTTTGGTGCTTCTCATTATAATCAACTTTAACGTTTATCGTTTGCACTTTGCAGCCCTTAGATGTTGTATCATTGACTCTATCTATCAAACTTGCTACATTTGCCTATCTTAATTGCAATATAAGCATAAATCATGCAGAAAGCAAACTGAACGTAGAATGATCCCATCTTGATAGTAGTATAGTTTTTAAATACATGAAACTCACAAAAAATGCATGGGCGGAGACATGATGTGATATGATAGGAAAAAGCTTCAAGTTTGATGCAATTTTTATAGGCATACTGTTGTAATGTCGTTGCATTCGATATTTAAATTTTTCATATTTTTAAATTCAAGAATACTACTGATGATATTAACACTTGAGTAATAAGTCGATAATATAAAAAGTGCGCTTATTGCATGAGACCTAGTTGAATCTTACTAGTTGCTACTAGGAAATACAAACAAAAGTATGAAATTACTAGTTGCTACTCGGAAATACAAACAAAAGTATGAAATGTTCCCTTAGCCTCCTTCCTTCTTCTTTTTTTTTTTTTTTTTTTGAGAATGTGTTCCCTTGCCTCCATGATTTGCTACTATCTTCCTAATCTGCTCTCCCTTTCTGGGTCGTTATCTTCTGGGAAAATGATGCAAACAGTACCTGACATTTGACCCATTAGTAACTTAGTACCTGACAAAAAAAAATATCACTTTAGTACCTGAAATTCAGACCCCTGCCCAACTTTAGTACCTGGAGCCGTTAACTCAATAACGGCGTGAGTGATGCCTGATTGGATCACGTACATGGGTGATGCAGCACTAGCTCTAGTAGATGATGATGAATTTATATACTCATGCCTGCAACAGAGATTGATTCGTATTCGAAGCCATTTCCGAATTCTCGCGGGAATTTGAAACATAATAGCAACAAGGCCATTATTCAGGCATCCAAGAAATGAAGTTAATTTGCCTCAATTCTGGGTTTCATTCTTTTGGCAATGGTCTGGAGAAGATGATGGGAGAGTATGGAGGAAGAAGAAGACGAAGAGAGCTTAAGGAAGAAGAAGAAATTTAGTGAAAGGATGAGAATACCCTCAAAGTTTGACAGTTGACTAACGCCGTTATTGAGTTAACGGCTCCAGGTACTAAAGTGATGTTTTTTTTTTGTCAGGTACTAAAGTTATTAATGGGCCAAATGTCAGGTACTGTTTGCATTTTTTTTTTTTATCTTCTAGGCCTGTTCTGTTTTGGGCTAACTTTCCCTGGTGGACTTTTTAGCCCAATATTCTACACCCATGACCATGGGTGTGCCACGTCTCTTTCTTCTTTTGCCTGCAACACAAAATAAAAAACAACAAAAGGAATGAAAGAAATTACAAGCAAGGACTCGTCGTCTTTCGTCCTTCTTTGAAGCCTTTCGCATCTTCAAAGTCTCTCTCTTTCTCCGAGATCAGGAGCTACCGTCAGGTCAGTAACAGTGGGTTTTCATCTTTCTTCCCTACCCCTTACATTTAGCTCCTCGGTTTTATCAAATTTCCCACATCGTTTACAATTCTGTGACTTCCACTGTGAAATTACCTGGAAAATGGGACTGTTCTTGGAGATTAAGCTTATTGGGGTTCTATATACGCTTTCACATCACATGGGTTTCTTGTTTTTCGACCTATTTCTCATGCATTACATCTCTTAGTTGCTTTTATTTTTTCTGTGGTGGAAATAGTGAAGATTTCGGTTTACTGTAAATGTTAGAGCTGTTGTAGAAGACGGTGTTGTGTTTTGGCTTATTAGGCTGGTCACTGGAGCTAAAGATAGTTCAATCTTGTACACAAACTGCACTCATGTAACTGATCGATCTAAGATCTAATTAATGATCGACCTTTGTATAGATTGATTATTCATGGCAATACTTTTTCCTTCCATACATTGGGCAGAGTTCATGTTAGTTTAGTTTTAGCTACTAGGAAGCGATTATCGCCAGATTTTTCATATACTTCTTGCATCGAGTGTGGGGAACTGAGCAAGCACACAGCTAATACTTCTGCTGAGTGCACCATGTGGTTCTTGGTCTAGATCTAGTTTGTAAAATGTGTGGATTTTTATTTACAAATAAAGGTATAGTCTTGCATTGCTCCCAGGGGATTATTCTTGCTAGTTGCATCGAAATGATGCTCCTTTGATAATGTGGTGCATGTTTTTGCTGAAGTTGCAGATGTGGGATTTCTATGTCTCCACATTTCGAAATAAGATTGCGTGTCTTTGAGACTATGGCAACTTCATTAGTGTGAAGTCAATTTTCTCAGAGAAACAGTCTTGGCTTTTATTTTATGCTATTCTATCTTGAATTCTTGCAGAGAAGCTCTTCTTTCTGTATATTGTAGAGGGGATAGGTAAAGGGAGATCTAGTGCCTCAAATTCAAAGTGTGATGTATTATATATTGAATTTTTCATTTTACAGGTAAATGGGTTTGTGGACGCTACTTGAAGGCTTCCTGCTTCTTGCAAATGCTCTAGCAATATTAAATGAGGACCGGTTCCTTGCGCCTAGGGGATGGAGCTTCTCAGAATTCTCTGTGGGCAGGACAAAGTCATTGAAGGGACAGATTATAGGTCTCATTTATGCAACACAGTACCTGAGAGTTCCTCTTGTGCTACTCAATTCCATCTGCATTGTTGTAAAATTGATATCTGGATGATGCCAAATGAGGTAAGAATTAAGATTTAGATTTCTATGTCTAAGGGACAATGATCTCTTCCTTACTGGTTTGGATATGTTTTGTTGAATAATATAAGATTAGTACGAGTTTCTATAATTGGACATTGGGGTAAAATTTAACCACCTAGGATTTTCTGGTATTTGGAAGAGAGGGGGTTTGTGGATTAAAATTGTAAATAGGTTGTTGAGATTCAATGCATTTCAAAGTCGGAACTTTTTGTTTCTTCCCCTTCCTTTTCTCCCTTGCATCATATGTTCCAAACAAACTTACTCTTGGATATTGATCTCTTGTTTGGACTCTGGTGGTGCATGTGGTTGAGCACTTTTATTAGCACAACCCTGACTTTTAATCTAATATCTGCTGGTTCAGAGTAGTATGCAGTTTGTGAATCCATAGTGTTTTGACAATAAATCAAAATGCCATACGCAGCTTCACTATACAATAATAAAATGTAATGGAGGAAGAGAGTTTTGTTGGTTGAAAATGTTTGCAACTCATTTCAAGTATCCTACAAAGTAAGGAACAACTTGTTAAATTTGTTTACCATCTGGCTGCACAGAAAATTGTTAATACCATAGATGTCATGTTCATGATAGTAGGATATGTTAGCTGTGAATTCCATGATAGTAGGATATGTCATGCTGTCTTTTGCTTATGGTGGTCTTCACCTGAGCCTGGGTTAGTTCTTTTCTGTGCTACTGCTGGCTGTTGAATCTTTCTGTTTCTTAATGCAGGTTTTGTGCAGATTCATCAAATTTCTATGGGGAGTCTGCCAAGTGCCACTTGCATCTTCTGTTTCTTGGAAAGCAGAAGCATTAGGTTGTTAGATAGTGTTTGCCTTTTGCCTTCTCTAAGTAGATTTTCACATCACTGTTCGAAAACTATTTGACTTTAGATAGTAAATTGTTTGGAAATATCTGTCTCTGATGATCATGACAAAGCTGTCTTCTTGCTTGGTTTTAAGCGTCTATGCGATCCTTATTCTTGTAAATGAAGATTGGGTACATTGGCAGGGTCTGGGCTTGGTGAAGATCAGCTCTACTGGCACCTATAAGAACTTGTGACCCCATAAATCTAGTACAATTTGACAATGTTTACCCAAAACAATTCAGTATTCAAATGTTATTCAAGGAATAATGATTAAATTTGTCTATGATTGTGAATGTCAAGTACATGAAAGGTTGTATTTATCACCCTGTACTTTTATTAGTTTTGTTCACATTATTTTGGGTAATTGAGCATATGTCACTGGAATTCAGATTTGCTTTGGATGTGTAGACATTCCGAACCCAACAGATGGTCTTCTGCTACTCTGGCCATAAAGTGATAAACCTGAGGAACCAAATATGTAGAGAATCTATGCTATTATTTATATTTATTTTTTTGTTTTTTGATCTGATATTATTTGATGCTTAAGCTATAAACGAAGTACAGCCTAAATGCATACTAAATACAATTGAGGGATCAATATTGAAAAGGAAAAGGAAAAAAAAAAAAAAAAGTATCATAGATCAGCAAAGACATGGTAAGTTTTGGAATCTACTGCAATGAGCCTCAAGGCTGATATTAGGGCTGCAACTGCCAAAAAGCCAAAGACGCAAATATTTAGCCAATGCCAGAGCTTTTGTGATGAAGTGAGCTTGTCCTTCTTCGCCACCAGGTACATGTGGTTTGCGAGAATGAATGTAAGAGGGAATGTGCTGATGGCTCCTGTGAGACTCATGAAATCTCCTAGGAATGGCAAAAGAGCTGCAACCAATGTGTTTACAGCTAGATAGCCGCCTCTAACCGTAATTCTGAATGTCAAGTTCTGGATTTTGAATGCACTTCCTTTAATCCCAAACCTTGTGTCCAGATACTCATACATTGGACTTGCAAATATCTACAAGAATCAGTGAATGAATATTGGGTCATTAAAGGTGCGGCAGTATTCACAATAAATGAGAATTCAGAGAGTAAAAGTGGGATACAAAAGATATACATGCAAAGCAATGACTGATTGCAGGAAGGCACAGATATTGGCAAATGCCTTCACCCAAACCGGTCCGTTTACATTGTTGAGCAAGTAAGCTGATGTTGAGTTTCCATATGCCCAATACCCTACAAAAGTTACTGCATACATTGGCAAAACACCAGCTGTGAACTGAAAGTACAGAGCTTTTAACATGTTTTCAACCACTGGCTTCCTCACTGTAGCCTGGCACATAAACACAGCGAAAAATAGAGTGAATAAGACACAAACAGGCAGATCCAGCTGAGGATAGGAACAAAAAGTGCTTAAACTTAAAAGGGTCCAATGACTGTCACTACAATACATAGCATCCATGTATTCAACTTCTGCACTACTTTGTTTTTGTTCAAATTGATGTAGACAATGTGATGTGAATTGAAAACTCAAGGTACCTGTATCTCTGGAAGCATTCCGGTATTGAATGCGAAAACAAGGTTAGCAGCTGCTCCAATTGTTGTAAATATTTTGCTTATATGTGTCCCTGGGATACTATAATCCCTGGGTGGTGCTTTGATTCCTACAACAACATAACTACTGTTACTGGATACATTCTTAATCCGAATTAGCTAGATAAGAAGATGACACTTGAAAAGAACTTCCAGCAAAGAAAATAAAACATTTTCTGTTAAGATGACCCGTACCCTAGCAAAAGAGAAATTGTATGATCCTTACCATCTTTAAGCGACAGGACCAGTGCTACAATAATATAGACCAAGCTCAGGACTGTTGAAACCCCCAGCCAAACCCTTAGAGCTGACAAGTGTGGTATCCCAATGGCAAATAATGCACAAACAAAACCACCAATAGCAATAAAGTAAGGTAGCTTCATAACATCATCATCCCTGAACAGAACATAGGCAGCCTGCATGACAAACATTATGGCTACAAAGTTTAGGAACATAATTCAAACGCCAATTCATATTTGTAGAGAACTTAAAGCTGACGAACAACGCTTAGACTTGGACTCAAATTTTAACATATAACTATTTCATAATTTAGTCTCACCTTGAGGGCCTGGCCAGCCAAAATGATATATCCAGTGTTGATCATGAAAAGATTAACATACTGCAATCCCCATGTAAGAGCATAAGCTTTCTTTCCTGCAATCCAATATCCCCATTAGAACTAGAACCGCCCAACAGTAACTAAAAATGATAAATTCAAGAATGAATGAATTCAATCAATTCTTCAAGATTTCCTCGTACCGTATATAAACCCTGCAAGATCCCTGTATCTGATATGCCTCTTCCCCCCAAATAAATGAAGCTTGGCAATCAGAGTATTCGCATAGAGTGATATTGCAGTGGCTAAAAGCAAACCGATTACACCGCCTATCCAACTCAGAGGAACCATCACAGTTCCAGAATATCCCAGCACATATGCACTGTTGATTCCAGTTGTCAGCACAAACCCCGCTTGAAACCATGAATCTATTACACACCAAAAAAACAAATGCAATCAACTCATAAATAGAGCAATATCAACATTCTCACTTTGCCATTCGAAACCCAAAAAAACCAATGAACCCAATTTCCCAATTCAATAAATATTGTTACCATTCTCTTCCAAATTCAGTAAGTACATACAATGACTACAATCTTAAATGAATTATCAGCAAATCGAACCTGTGCTAATCTGATGGGCGGTTTCTGGGACGTCCAGGCCCAATGTCTCTTCATCGAAAACTTTGGTATTGGGCCCAGAATCGACTTCAATGGTGTTCATCTCGGGATGATTGTGCAAGAGGCAATGAGTCGTACCTTCCTCCTCCTCTTCAGAAATATGTGAAGAAAAAGCCAGCGTAGCCCTAAGCAATGCTCTGCTCTCTGTTATATACCCGACTCAGCTGAATCCAAGCATGGAATCTCATACCACCCGGAAAAGGAAGACCATTCAATTTAAACCAACAATAAAGATTATAACTTTTGGTCCCTCAAGTTTCAACCTTTTCTTTTCTTTTCTTTTCTATACCACCCGTATGAGAATGAGAATTTGAATCGCTGGAGGCGCGTGGCCGTCACTAGCGCGAGTTCCGAGTTCGATAAATAAAATTCTTTAAATTCTCTGCCCCCGTGTGATTGGTTTTTCAGATTTACCTTTTTGGAATTACGTGACGATTTTGGGCATTGATTAGGGTGACGAATAGGGACGCGCCACGTTGGCGGCACCGAATTGGATCCGTTTACCTCGTAATAATTGGCGCGGTTCCTGATCGGTAGTAACTAACTTCAGAAATCTCGCGAGGTTTTTTTATTTTTTTTATCATCACTATTAATTAAGTCAAATAAAGTTTATGATTAAAATTTTAATTAATTCCATAACTACCATTCGTTTATTAAATTGCTTCAACTTATAATATGTTATTATACTTCCAAGAGCGAAAAGTAAAATGATAATTATATTCAGATATCTAAACAGTGGCGGATTCATGATTGAAGTCTTGGGCAGGCTAGGATTTCTTAAACAAAAAAACAAATATATATATATATATATATATATATATATACTAGCAATGCCTCCACATCCTCCTACCATTAATTCTTTGCCCCAACTGCTTACAAGAAATTCCGGCCAAAAATCCATTTTTCCATTCACCAAACAACACCAATTCCACCAGCTCATTCTCTTCTGATCAAAACCCAATTCCTATCTTTCATAAAAGCACCAAACACAAACCCAGATCAAAATTCTAGGGTCTTTGACTTTCTCAAATTCAGCTAGAAATAACTAACTTATAGAGTGTTGTATGTCAAATTCTACAGAGGGCTAATGAAGTTGGATACTCACTTCTGGGTTTTCTTCTTTCTAACGAAGTCTTTTGAAAACCATACATTAACAGCAAGAATAACAAGATGAGCTTTCTTTGAACATAGATGCACACATGAACAAGAAATTAAAACAAAGAAACCCCAAGAAAGCAGCGAATCTTGAAGTAGAAAAGGTGCAAATCTTCAAGTCACCGAATCAGCCCACAAATCTAACGCAAATTCCAAGAAATTGAAATCGAAGACGAATCACAAATCTAACTCAAATGCCTACAGCCTACCTGATTTCCAGTCTGCAACCTTCATTCAATCATTCTTCAATCCACGAAAGCTTCAATCCAAATATCCAATACAACCTACGAAATTGAATTTCACATCAATCCTTAACCCTATAAATTGCCCCAAATTGGATTGATTCAATTAAGCAAAATTGAACTTAAAAAATTAAACAAAATTGAACTTGATCAGTTCATCAGTTGATCTTTGACTCTCTGAGAGAAGTGGAGAAGGGAGAACCGGCTGAGCCACAGTCGGCGAGAGGAGGAGGAAGTGGGAGAGAGTGAGACTGGGAGAGACGATTCTCCAGTTGACCAGCTCGAAACTTCGAATAGGCCGTAGATCGGTAGATCCGTAGTCGATGAGTGGACTAGTAGAGTCGGGACAGCCGGCTGAGCCGGAGGTGGTGAGAGGAGGAGAGAAGTGGGAGAGAGTGACTGAGTGAGAGTCCGTAGTCGATGAGTGGAGTCGGGACTTGGGAGTGGGGAGTTAGTTCGCGACTTCGGGTCGGCTACTGGCAGACTGGCCTACTTGAGTCTGGGCTTCTATTGTGTGGAGACTCTAGACAAACCCCAATTTAAAAAAAAAAAAAAAAACATACATCTATTTTTTTTTTTTTTTGGCTTCAAAATCTCGGGCCCGTCCTAGTCTATGATTGGATCCGCCAGAGTATCTAAATATGGTATAAAAAATAAATAGATAATTTCAACAAAAAAAATAGATAACCAATTTCAAAAAAAATAAATAAATAGATAACCAATCAATTTAAAAAGTAAACAACGAATATGTTTATAAAATGAAAAAGAAAGAAAAAAACCGATAGCAGAATTATAATTTTTTTTAAAAGACCAATTGACACAGTGATTAGAGGCTAATAATAATTTAAGTTAAAATTAAAGATTTTTTAAAGGAAAGAAAAAAAAAACAGAGAGAGAGAGAGAGAGAGAGAGAGAGATCTTAGTATTATTGTTATTTATCTTTCAAAATTGATGGGTCACCAGCCCACTAATTCAAGTTTGTTTCCATGTGAAATGGAATGGTTGAACATCGTTTTCACCGTGAGAATGCAGTAAAGTCTTGTGCTGCGTTAAGAAACATGAGTTATAATAAGAAAAAAAAATAGAGCCATAATTCAAAGCACCTACCAATAATTGTATGACTGGCCTATAGGGGGGCAAGCAAGTGAAGTAAGAAACTCTTTCACAGGATCTGATGTCCGACTATTCTCGTCAAAGAGAAGAAAATAGCTTAACGTGACTGCTTGTCATTCTTTTGAATTTTATGAAAAATATTGAAAGTCCGAGGTCTTTATCTAAGATCTCATGTCCTTGAATTTGAAATAGCATCTTGCATTTCACATGCGACTAATTTTATAAAAGATAACTTATTCACTCATTTTACATATGGAATCTTATAAAGTGTTAAATCACTTATACTAATTGAAGAGGTATTCCTGTGATTGACCATTTCAATTGATAGAATATTACTTCATTGAAGAATCGTCTGAGTTACAATATTGATATGGAAATCACATTTCAATGATCTTTTGCAAACCTTACACTTGTGCATCTTTATGCAGAGTTGCAATTAATATTTCAAGATGAACACAAGAGAAAAAGTAACTGATCAAGGTCAAGTCCCGAATCAAGTCGTCACATATATTCGCAGCAATATTAGAGCAATGATTGACTGATAATAAATTCTATACCGTTTCTTATAATATCAAAAACCAAAACAATGGTGCGTTTCTTTATCAATCTTCTTTTTGACTGAAAACAATGGTGGGTTTCTTCATCGGATTTCTTTATTAAGAAGAAGTGTGGCATACATAAGAATATTTTTCATAACAAATCAACAATCATGGATTCCCAGAACCTGAATAGGATTGGGAAACGTAAAGAGCTCTCGCACTAAAACCCACTAGGCTGCTTTTGATAGTGAAAGAAACAATATAGGGCATCAATCTTTGATCTTTATCATGTGCTCGATCCCACAACAATTTGTTTGCATTGATCCGGCTCCTTTCATTTTCCATTTATTTAGGTTTCGATGATTGATAGTTTGATACGGTGATGATTCCATTGCTTGCAGGCCATCAAATTTTTGAATTGTTACAAGAAATTATAGATGGTGTTGTTCTACTTTGCTGTCTACTCCAACATTTTTTTCTTAAAGCTTTGTAAAAGTAAAGTCGGTAGCATCATATCAATTATCAAGTGCGCTGATGCTAATTCCATTATCAACTTACTAACGATAACATGCATCCAGAGAGCAAAGGATCGATTGAAACTCATAACAACAACACTCATTTTGAGCAATCGTTCTAAACAGAATTGGACTGAAACTCATAGAGAATCCTCGTATTAGATAAGAAAGAAAGAAAGAAAGTGAACATCTATAATAAGTGCTCAGTTCTTATCGTTTTAAGTCTCCATGCCACTACGCATGTGATAGCTATACCGAAATTAGCGTCAAAGGAGATCAAACTCTCCCCAGGATGCTCAAACTTATATTGACCCCTGCAAACCGGCTTCTCCTTGTTATGATATTCAATTTCACAAATTACATATAAGTTATTGACAAAATATGACTTAACAAGTGAATCCTCTAAAGATTGAATTAAACATATAAAGACTAAATCTTACAAATAAGGACAATGTGTTCTCCACTTGACACATGTCATGAGTTAATTTACTTTTTTATCCTTAACTACTTCTTTTAACTTCTAATCCCTTTATAAGGATTAAATCTTACAAATAAGGACAATATGTTTTCCACTTGCTACATGTCATGAGTTAATTTACTTTTTTTGACTTCTAATCTCCTTATGTTACTCTTTTTTTTTTCTTTTTTTTTTCTGAAAAGTAACCGTTTATGTTACTATTTTTTTTTCCTTGAGAATAATCATTTTATGTTACTTCACAAAATCTCACTCTCCTACTACTCTCATCTCATCATCTACTACTATTGCACTCATACTCATCCAGTTCTGCTACTGAACTTGTTATCGTCTAATTCTGCTACTGCACTCTTCCAATCCTGCTACTGCACTCATACTCGTCCAGTTCTGCTACTGCTCGTCATCTCTTAATCCTACTACTACACTAGTCCAATCCTGCTACTGCACTCGTTCAATACTGCTACAACACTCGCTGCACTCATACTCGTTCAGTTCTGCTACTACACTTGTACTCGTGTTCTGCTACTGTACTTGTCATCATCTAATCATGCTACTGCACTCGTCCAATCCCACAACTGCACTCGCTGCACTCGTACTCATACAGTTCCGCTACGGCACTTGTACTCATGTTCTGCTACTGCACTCATTATCGTCTAATCATGCTACTGCACTCTTCATCATCTAATCCTGCTACTGCACACATACTCGTCTAGTTCTGCTATTGCATTCTTCCTGATCTTGATTTAAGAGTTTGATAATAAAGGACGCGACAAAACGAGTTTGTGGGAATTTTCGGGGAATTTTTCGAATACCCGAACTAATTTTTATGAATTTTAGCAGTTTTAAATTAAAGAAATTATTTTAGAAAATAAAAAAATTCTGGCCCCATCTGGTCCGTGTATTATCTCCATAGCTTGATATCAACCATTGAGATCAAGAATATAGTGCCTGGAATAGGACCGAGCACACAAGATTTTACCATAAGCTTCAAGCTTCTTCAACCCGATCGACGACCCGCGACCCGAATCAAGATCCGATCAGAATTCTTCTCTCCGACCACTGCCGACCTGGAAAACTGTCGCGTTCGTTTCTTCACTCCGTCGTCGTCACGCCTGTGGTTGTGCTTCGTCTGTTAGTGCACCGTGGATGGAGTACGAACGCCAGAAAGAAAATAGCAGCTTCGGCGCGTTTTGCATTTTCCAGAGCTTTAAGTTGGACTCGCCGAAATCTAACCTGAGATCGACCACGGGCACCGAGCTGTGGCAGTGTCCGGAGTTGGACGAGGCGACGTTGAACAAGAATTGAGAGATCTGTCCTTGAAGGCTTTCTGATGAGAGATGAGAGGAGAGACGAGAGAAGTTTATGATAATGGCATTGCAGTAATTTTAATGAAAAATTGAATTAATTTGTAATTACACATGAAATTTCAAAGGTTAAGTCTATTCCATTCTCTTTGGGCTTGGGCTTTGTGTCCTTAATTGTATAAATCTAATACAAGATGGGGTTTCTGTTTTTGTAAATTTGGTCTGTTACTTATATGTAATTTTCAAAAATTTTATTCACACACCTCTAAATACTAAATGCACATCCTTTTTTTCTCACATCCAATATCAGATTTTATGAGTATGTTAAATTACCAAAAGAGACATATATATCAAAAATAAAGAAACATAGTTGGAATATACTATCCTGCTTTAGAGTTATCTTCTCCTCTATGTAATGACGTGAATGAAAATGCAAACTGAGAACCCTAGTCAAGAACAATTAACGACACTGATCGATGAACATCCATAGTTCCAAAAAAATCAACAACAATGTATTAGATTTTGGTATCGAAGTTATTTCTTGGCTATGTTATGAACCGCCTTATAACTATCGACCTACCACCATTTTTCACTTCACTGGGATTTCAGTCATAGCTAGCCATAATAAAAATTGGGGCTAAATACTGTTTAGTACCCTATGGTATGGGTCCAACATCAATTCAATCCCTCGACTTTCAATTTCATCAAAAACACCCCCACACTTTCAATTTCTCGTCTAATAAGTCCCTCCGTCGGGATTCCGACGTTAAGCTGCTGACGTGGCATTTCCAACTGAGCAAAGAGGGGCCCACATGGAAGCCAATTTCCCCAAACTGACCCTAGCTTCCAACACCTCTCCTCCCCCTCCCAAGACGTCCTCGACCCAAACCACCTTCTCTCTCTCCGGCTCTCCCACTACCACCACCACTCTCTCTCTCTCTCTCTCTCTCTCTCTCTCAAACTCCAATCCTCTTCCACTCCCTCTTTCGCTCCCTTCCTATTCGCCTCTAACTAACCCAAATTCCTTCTTAATTCACACAAACTCAATTCACCTCCCTCAAAACATGATTTCATAGTAAGCATACAAACAGGGCAACCAATTTCCAGATATTGACTACACAATCTGATTCTCAAAGTTTTAACAGAGAACCCAACTCAAATCAAGCTATATCAAACCAGAGCTCCAAATTGCAAGTCTGCGCCTCTGACGAAGAACACAACAAGCAAAACCAGCCTAACCAATTTCTCCATTCCAAGCTCTTCAACTCAGCCTAATCGATAATCGAAGCTTGACCCATCCTCAGTTCGTTATCTAGGATGGAAACACCATCAAGAATAGACCCAGAAACATCAGCATCGAACCGTGAACCCGATGATACACTCAAAATATCAAGCCGTTCAAATCTTGATCAAAATCAGAAACTAGATATACAAAGATGTAGAATTGCACGAGATGATCATGTTTCATACCTCATGCACCTTAAACGATGGCCGGAAAAAGCTGGAGAATCGTCGAAGCTGTCGAAGCTTGCCGACGTCGATTCTCTCTCTCTCTGTGTCTCTCCTCTCTCTCTAATTCTTTCTGCGTTCGGAGCTTTTAGGGTTTTAGATAAAGACCCAGATAATCATCGAAGTTGTCGAAGCTTGCCGGCGTCGATTCTCTCTCTCTCTCTCTCTCTGTAATTCTTTCTGGGTTCGGAGCTTTAGGGTTTTAGAGAAAGACCGCGATAAACATTCGAGTATGTTCTTGAATTTTTTGCTATGTTTCGTTGTTTGGTTGATTCTCTGTTGAAGATTTTTGGTGGGATTTTCTCAGACTTGAAGGGAAGCAGGTTGGATTGAGTTAGAGAGAGAGAGAGAGTGTTGGAAGCTAGGGTCAGTTTGGGAAATTGGCTTCCATGTGGGGCCCACTTTGCTGAGTTGGAAATGCCACATCAGCAGCTTAACGTCGGAAGTTGACGGAATCCCACGGATGGACTTATTAGACGAGAAATTGAAAGTGTGGGGGTGTTTTTGATGAAATTGAAAGTCGAGGGACTGAATTAATGTTGGACCCATACCACAGGGTAGTAAACAGTATTTAGCCCTAAAAATTGTGTTGTCCACATCTCACAAATTGTTATGTTAATTCCCTGTTCATAAACGATCTAATAATCCATATAATTTATTTGTCCTTTGTCGTTGATTAAACGATATACGATGGCTTCAAAGTGTGATTCTCAAATATAATTAGTTTTGGTAAATAAGGGTTATTAATTAATGCTGCTACAAACACGATGTCCCCAATATTCAGTTAAATAGATTCAACTTAGAATGATGAAAGTTCACTCTTTTTGACCTCCTCTAAAGAAAGCCAAACCCTAAGATTTGAGTTCTATATATATACGACCAATAGTTATCTATTCATAGATGAATCACCTGACAATATAATTTTTTCAATGTGACAGCACAGGCAATGATGCAAGGAAAGAAGAAGAATAAGAGATGCTGGTTCGAAGGGTTCCAGAGTTGTATAACCGCACATATTTCGTGGATTGGATCTGTATCTACTGTGGCTAATCAACAATTGAGGTTTTTTTTTTTTCAAGTTAAAATTGTGTGTGTGTGTGTAAAGGATGTATACTCAATGAATTTGTATGATGTATTGTGAATGATGATAGTTTAGGAAGTTTGGGGTTGCGTTTCTAGTAAAATGTTAAAATCAAAAAGTTAATAGGTTGTGTATTAAGTAGGAGATGTGCATCTAGTATCTAGCAATGTGTGAATAAAATTTCCCTTCAATGATCAAATTGCCATGGTCTTCTAACATAAGCGCAGGGCGCCTAGGCAGATGGTAGGCTGTATGGGCTACAGTCTAGACAAGAATTTAGACCAAAAACTCCTAAATATACATATATTTCCCTTCAGCCCATACTTGGTATCAGAGCCAGGTTCAATCCTTTGAACTTGCCTGCATCCTTTGAATCCTAAATCCTGAATTCTGAATCCTGAATCCTGAATCCTGAATCCTGAATCCTGAATCCCAAAGCACACCACAAACTACTGCGTACCACCACCATTAAAATCAAGCCATCCCTGAATTTTTGAAACCCTAGAAAAACCAAACCTGAAAAAAAAAACAAACAAACCCCAAGTTCCTCAATGGCCCTTCAACGCCGACCAGGTCCTCCTCCAGGCTTCTCAGGTCCTTCTCCACGCCGTCCTCATGACAAACCAAACCCATACGCAAACAAAAAATGTGTTGTCTGTGGGGAAGTAGGTCATACCAAGGAGCGGTGCTATGAAGTGATTGGCTACCCTGATTGGTGGGACTTCACCAGGAAATCGCGAAAGAATCCGGGCAAGGCGGCTATTGCTACTACAGAGGAAGAGCATCTGGACAATGCCTCCGCTAATGTAGTGCAGTCAGGTATGAAGGGTAAGGCTACTTTGAATAATACATGGATAATTGATACAGGTGCATCTGACCATATGACCAATGACCCAAGTCTTGTGAAAAACCTTAGACGTTCCCCTCAAGACGTTGTCTCTACTGCTGATGGTACTCCAACTTCGGTCACCGGAGAAGGTTCTATTGCTTTATCTGATACCTTAACCCTTGAATCTGTCTTAGTTGTTCCATCACTAGCTTATAATCTCATGTCTGTTGGTCAAGTTATTTTAGCTCTTGCATGTATTGTGACCTTCTATCCGTCTTTCTGTGTGTTATAGGACATTCTGACTCGACGGATTCTTGGTTATGGTGTTAGAAGGGGGAAATTATACTATTTGGATCTGACAGAGACTGGAAAGAAACAGAAGCATCTTTTGGGACAAGCTAATCAGATCAACGAGGTAGAGAATGCGAAGGAAGCTGTATGGTTATGGCATCGCCGTTTAGGTCATCTATCCTTTCGTTATCTTAAGAAGCTGCAACCTCAATTGTTTTCAGTTGTTAATGATTTGGATTTCCACTGTGACATCTGTGAACTGGCCAAGAGTCACCGTATTTCATATTCACCAAGTCTTAATAAAAGTCATGTTCCTTTTATGAAGATTCACTCCGATGTCTGGGGTCCTGCGAAAATTCCTTCTCTTTCTGGAGCTCAGTATTTTGTAACATTTATTGATGATTGCACTCGCATGACATGGGTGTCATTACTGAAGAATAAGAGTGATGTATTTGGAATGTTTACCGAATTTCACAAAATGGTGGCAACTCAGTATCAACAATCCATCAGAGTGTTTCAGTCTGACAATGGTGGAGAGTTTGTGAATGGCCCTATGATTGAGTTTTGCCGGTCACATGGAATTCGTCATCAAACCTCCAATTCTTATACTCCTCAACAGAATGGTTTAGCAGAACGGAAGAATAGGCAGTTGATGGAAGTTGTTCGTGCTTCCTTGTTTGGCATGAATGTACCTCGGTCCTATTGGGGCGAAGCAGTGAAATCAGCAGCATATCTTATCAACCGTACTCCTTCCCGGGTGATTGAGTTTCAGAATCCTCATCAGAAGCTTCATACACTTTTGACCATCCCTTCTATGCCTAATTTGGAGCCCCGGGTGTTTGGGTGCACAACTTATGTTCATATTCCCAAGCCTCAACGTAGCAAGCTTGATCCCCGTGCCCGTAAGTGTATATCTGTTGGTTATGCTGACTTCCAGAAGGGTTATCGATGTTATGATCCTCTTACTGGCACTATACATATATCTCTTGATGTCTCATTCCGTGAATCAGAGCCATATTACTCAGGAGGAACTTCTCAGTCTTCCCTTCAGGGGGAGAGAGGTTATGAAGGGAATCCTTGTTCTATTATTGATTTTGATGTCTTTGAAGACTTGGAAGATTTGGAGGAACGATTTGAAGGTAGAAATTCCGAAACAGAAAATGCGACTGCCGAACGGAGTGTTGTGAATTCCGAAACAAGGAATGCGACTGCCGAACAGAGTGTTGTAAATTCCGAAACAAAAAATGCGACTGCCGAACAGAGTGTTGTGAATTCCGAAACAAGGAATGCGAATGCCGAACAGAGTGTTGTGAATTCCGAAACAGAGAATGCAACTGCTGAAACTGCCGAACAGAGCGTTGTGAATTCCGAGACAGAAAAGACTACTTTTCTGGATAATTTGAAACAAAATCAAGACATATCTGAAGCTCACACACAAGATATTCCCCCTTCTGCCTCACCAACTGAAGATCCCAGTCAGAATGATCCACCTCAGGTACCCCTAAACTTTAATGAGTCTTCTGGGTTAGAAAGTGTCGAACCTAGGAAATCATAAAGGGTTACTAAGGGAATTCCTAAGAAACAATATGAACCAGATATCAAAGCCAAAGCTAAATACCCTATAGCTAATTTTATGTCTAACCATAGGATTTCTAGGTCACATGCACTTGTTGTTGATCAATTGTCTACTGTATCTATTCCTAGTAACGTGCAGGATGCATTGACGAATCCAAAATGGACCAAGGCGATGAATGAAGAATTGGAAGCTCTTCAGAAAAATGCAACATGGGAGCTAGTACCTATGCCGGTTGGAAAGAAGACTGTAGGATGTCGTTGGGTTTTTACTGTGAAGCTTAATGCAGATGGAACTATTAATAGATACAAAGCGAGGTTGGTTGCCAAAGGATATACACAACGCTATGGGATTGATTATGAGGAGACTTTTGCACCTGTGGCAAAGATTAGTACTGTCCGGATTCTAATCTCACTTGCAGCAAATAAAGATTGGCCCTTGCACCAGTTTGATGTGAAGAATGCGTTTCTTAATGGGAATTTGGAGGAAGAAGTGCACATGGATATGCCCCCAGGTGTTAAGAATTACCCAAGTGATGTTGGCAAGGTGTGTAAATTGAAGAAGTATTTGTATGGCCTAAAGCAGTCTCCAAGAGCTTGGTTTGGAAGATTTTCAAAGTCCATGAAAGCCTTTGGATATAGACAGAGCAATTCTGACCATACCTTGTTCATCAAGCCCAAGAATGGTAAGATTACAGCTCTTATTGTGTATGTTGATGACATGATTGTTACAGGAGATGACTCGAAGGAGATAAATGAATTGCAAAAGTATTTGTCAAAGGAGTTTGAAATGAAGGATCTGGGACAACTAAAGTATTTTTTGGGTATTGAAGTTGCAAGGTCTAAGAAGGGGATTTCACTTTCACAGAGGAAATATGTTCTTGATTTACTTGCTGAAACGGGGATGCTGGACTGCCGACCCATCGAGACACACATTGAGATGAATCACAGACTTGCTATCTATCCTGATCAAGTGCCAACTGATAAAGGGAGGTATCAACGTCTTGTAGGAAGGTTGATTTATCTTTCACATACTAGACTTGATATTGCTTATGTTGTGAGTGTTGTTAGTCAATTTATGCATTGTCCTAGTGAAGAGCATATGAATGCAGTCTTTCGTATTTTGAGGTACTTGAAGAGGGCGCCAGGTAAAGGGTTACTGTTTCAGAAAAAAGATGAATTGGAAGTTGTTGGGTACACAGATGCAGATTGGGCTGGGGATAAAATGGACAAACGTTCTACATCTGGGTACTTCACTTTTGTTGGAGGGAACCTTGTCACTTGGCGTAGCAAAAAGCAAAAAGTCGTTGCCAGATCAAGTGCAGAAGCTGAGTTCCGAGGTATGGCACATGGAGTATGCGAAATATTGTGGATTCGTAATGTCTTGAAGGACCTGGGTTACAAGCTTAAAAAGCCTATGGATTTGCATTGTGATAATACAGCTGCCATTGAGATTGCACATAATCCAGTTCAGCATGATAGAACAAAGCATGTGGAGGTTGACCGTCATTTTATTAAAGAAAATCTTGATAGAAAGGTTATTCGCTTTCCATTTGTAAACTCAGAGGAGCAATTAGCTGATGTTCTTACTAAAGGAGTGTCCAGGAAGGTATTTGACAACTCGGTTGACAAGTTGGGCATGATAGACATCTATGCACCAACTTGAGGGGGAGTGTAGAATCGCTGTAAATCTGTATGTAGTTAGGATTTTATTTAATTAGAATATCCTGTAATTATGGAAAGATTGTTTCCTATTAGAGTTAGACTACTCCTTTGTATTTGTATATATATATCCCCATTGTGGGATGAATAGATTTATCGAATTAGCCCAAAGACGAAAAAAAATTATCTGGAGCTTACTCGACTAACTCGAGCCCCCGAGTCCTCAACGGCAGTGTAGCACAACATATTTTGACCGCTTAGTTGAACGGTTGAACACTTGAACCCACAAATCCTCACCGAAAATCGCCGTGAGCCTACTAAGTCCTCCTGCAACGACCTTGAGCCACACCAGTAATTTAGGGATTTAAAGTCCGATTTGGGTATCACAGATTCATAGGTATAAAAACTCTATCTTTATCTTCATAGAGATTTAAATTCTGATTTGTTTGTTTGATTCTAGTCTAGGTCTTCACCTTTTTGATTCCGGTATCAGACCTTTTGTGTTCTATGTAGGGTTGTCAATGGGTCGTGTCAGGTTGGGTTCGTATCGGGTCAAAGTATTTGTTGTGTCACAAGAGACAAACTCAAACCCAAATCCAACTCATTTAATAATCGTGTCAAAAATTTGAACCCAAATCCAACCAATTTATTCCAACTATCTTAACCCATTTAATAAATAGGTCGTATCGTGTTGGACAAAATGGCTCATTTAAGGGTTAACACTACGACCCATTTAACTAAAAAAATTGCATAAATTAATTAAATTTATTAAGAACCCCACAAAACAAAGAATATTATATATAATTCATAAATAATTAAATCCAATAATTATGAAGCAAAATATTTCAAATTGTCCAATCCTGGGATCAAATACTCTCAACATCCAAAACTTCAAGAAGTATAACATAATCGGTTTCCTTTAAAAAAAAAAAACATAATAAGTTTATACAGGTTCACTTCGTGTTTGAGGGTTGACCCGCAGCTGACTAGTTTATTAAATGGGTCATGACGGGTTGACCTGCAGACGACCCGCTTTTTAATCGTGCGGGGTTCAACCCGCTTTATTTCGTGCAGGTTTCGAGTCGTGTATCGGGTCGTGTCGGAATTGACAGCCCTAGTCCTGGGTCTTAATTTTTCTTCCTTTGTATTTGCTTTTTTGTGACTTTGAACAATCAGTGATTCAGTGTTTATGAATAATTGGAATTTTTTCCTCCAACTGTTTGATGAAATGCATCAAAGAACCTCTTCTCTTTCTTTGCTTTCATAATCATATGTTTGATTAGGCTTCGTCAACGGGTTGGGCCCGGCCCGACCCATTCACAACGGGCCGGCTCGGGCCATATTACATTTTTAAATAATAACAAGCCGGGCCAGGCCGGGCTTTATTGTAAATCGCAAGATCCAAGACAGTCCATATAAAGAGGGCCTCAAGGGCTTTTTTGGGCCGGGCCTTGCAGGCTTTTTCGGACAGGGCCTTGTGGCCTTTTTTTGGTCGGGGCTTGCGGGATTTATTTACAAATAAATTTTTAAAGATACTAATTTTTTATAAACCTATATTTATATATCATACACTCCAAAGAGCAACCTCTATCAATTCAAAGAAAATGAGAAAACCAACAGTTAGATGTGATTATTATAATAAATTATGAGTGTGTTAAAAAATTTAGCCAATTTCACCATATTTTCGAATCCGATCGAATTGGTCAACCGTCGTCACTTATATGTCTTTTTGATTGACTAATGTGGTGACGACCGCGAAACATGCTTATTTTTTCACATCATGTTTGTAAATATTTCATCGATGGATGTGCGTGTACATAAGATAAAAATTACAATTTTAATTACAAATACATTAGCCTATACCAATTTGCCTCCTAAAGTTGTATGACTTATACATTGCATTTAAATTATTGAGGTTTAGTCTAAAGTAACCATGATGTGGAAAATGAGTTTGGAGAGACCAACCGTTCGATGGAGAGATTGTAATGTTTTATAATGGTTGTAAAAAATTCAACCAATTTGGTTCTCATTTCGAATTCGATCAATTAGGTCAAACTTGGTTACTTTTATAAACTTATATTTATATATCATACAGTCCAAATGGCAACCTCTATCAATTCAAAGAAAATGGGAAAACTGACTGTTGGGTGAGATTATTACAATAAATTATGAATGTGATAAAAAATTTAGCCAATTTCACCTTATTTTCGAATCCGATCGAATTGCTTAACCGTTGTCACTTGTATGTCTTCTTGGTTGATCGATGGGGTGATGACCGCAAAACGTGCTTGTTTTTTTTCACATCACGTTTGTAAATATTCCATCGATGGATGTGTGTGGACATAGGATAAAAAATTTAATTTTAATTACAAAGATGTTGGCCTATACCAATTTGTCTCCTAAAGTTGTATGACTTATACATTGCATTTAAATTGTTGAAGTTCATTCCAAAGCAACCATGATGTGAAAAATGAATTTGGAGAAACCAATCGCTCGATGGAGTGATTGTAATGTTTTATGATGAATTGTAAAAAATCCAACCAATTTGGTTCTCATTTCGAATTCGATCAACTAGATTAAACTTAGTTATTTTTATAAATCTATATTTATGTATCATACACTCCAAATGATGACCTCTATCAATTCAAAGAAAATGGGATAACCGACCGTTGGATGAGATTATTACAATAAATTATGAGTGTACGCGGTAAAAAATTTAGCCAATTTCACTATATTTTCAAATTCGATCGAATTGGTCAACCGTCGTTACTTGTATGTTTTCTTGGTTGACCGATAACGTGACGACCGCGGATACGAGGCTTTGGATACAATAATAACTTGCACTATATGACGAGTCCGTGAAATTTTTCTTTGATTATTTTGGACACCCGAGCTATTTTTAACAATTTATGGAAGTGTAAAGTAAATAAAATTAAGCTAATTAAATTAATTTACTGGCTTTTTCAGACTAGACCTGTCAGGATTTTACTGGTTTTTGACGGGCCGGGCTGGATTTTGAGTCTGTGGGCCTTATGGGCCTCCATCAGTCCACTTGATCTGCAGGTCAAATGATGAGGCTTAGTTTGATGAATGCATTTGACTATTTTATATCCTCACCTTTTGTGTTGCAATATCTTCAGTAATCATTTTGTTTCCTGTGAATCATCATTACTATAGTTGGGTGCTGGATTTTCAATTTGGGTCAAGATTGTATCTTTTGCTCTCAACCTGCTCTGGCTACCATTTGCCTACGCCACTGACTATTTGTTCTTGCTGCTTCATACCTTCCCATATTTGGGTTTCAAGGTTAGCTCAACTTGTTCCTATTCATATTGTAAAACCTGTATGTATTACTCTTTATTTGGTTTTGAATATCACATAATTCACATTGGAAGCAAACAAGTTCGGTCTTGAACCTTGCATAGACATTCAGGCTAAAATATTAAATTCATTTCTGCAGATATATGTTGATTCTTGAAAGTATATCCCATTGTCAATTTTGTCCGATTTGAATGTCAAAATTTATTGTAGGTTGTCAGAGGCTATAAGCCATTAGACATTATTTGTGTTTTAATGCCTACCACAAGTTAGTAACTAATGGTAATGTTGAATTAGTTGTTGTTGTGTTATGTCTGAAACTCTGAAATATAAAATTTTAATAGTGGTATCTATATAATATTATAGGTATTGAATATAATGACGGATCACAGTAAATCTAAGATGGAAGATGAGTTTCTTGATCGATGATTTGACGGTTCTAAATATTGAAAAAGAATTTACCGATAGCATTGATAATGATTCTGTGATTGCTAAGTTTCAAGTGAGCGGGCTTCGGAGGGTACGATTTATTTAGTTTATTGTTATTTTACAACAAATTTATGCTTGTAGTTTTTAATTTAAGGGGTTTTGTGAGGATCTCACCGGGTTCCAAACCTCAAAGAAAACAAAAAAAATTGTTGTGCACTTCTAATTAGACTAAACAAGTTTTAGATCCTGAACCCGCCACTGCACAAGCATACCACTTTCTGTGAAGAAAATTGGTTTGAACATATGACGTCATTTAAAACTGGCAAATCAGCTCTGTTAAACTTGTAGAGTAAGGGATTCAGGTACATTGTATTCCCTCATTACCCAAAATCGAATTTCAGGCCATGTGAAATGCCATACAAAAAGGCTCTCCTAAAAGAACCTGCAGGAGATCCATTTGGTACGAAATATTGTTGTCTACGGAAAAAGGCAACAGCGATAATTACCGGAACAGCGGACTCCTCGTTTGCCAAATCGACAGCGGTGAGAGTTGGCTGGTTGCCAACACGTTCCCAACCTATCCAATGCAGGGCGTCATTTGAAAAAACTCCCCTTAAGCCGCGCCAGCAAAGAGAGACTTCAATACTTGTCCAAACGTTCTCTCTCAATGAGAAGACCTCAGCAATCTCGAACCTTCCACTGCAATGATCAGAACCAAAGAAAACAATTTTGTAGTCGTCAGTGGCTGACTTGAAACATCGTTTTTGCATCCCTTTTAGATTTTATCTCTAAAGATGGGTCAGGCAAATTGCGTACGAATTTGATTGATGGGTTCCAGATACACAAGTTTTTATAATCTTCCTTGTCATAGAAAGTTAGAAACTGTTGCGGGAACCAGTCAAAACTACGCATACCAAACCATTGCACGAACCCACCATGTGCATATCGTTTCTTTTATATGTGGGTGACGTGAGATTATTTTCTTCTTGCTTTGGTGGGGAGGTGAGATATTTGGCAGAAGAAACAAGGGGGTTTCCCAGTTCCGGAAGGATTGAAATTTTAGGTTATTTATGCCCCTGTCGGTGGAGACAGGGGTTGATTGACTGACGGTTCTTTGCGTAGATGCTAGTTTGTAGTGGTTCTTTTAGAATTGGGGGTCGTATATTAAACGATGCCAATGTTTCGAAACGCAACTGAATCGATCAAACACTTGAAGGGCAACTTTAACAGAATTTCGACAATAATTTCTTCAGGAAGGAAGTGACCGACGTGCTTCTCATTCTTTGCCATTGAGCCTGACGCAGCGAGAATGACGTACTGAATCCCTAGAACTAAAACACAAAAGTTTTAGGGATTGAGAAACCCACTAAATGAAGATAATACGACCACATGCCTCTAGCCCCACTGTATACATAGGGCTTTAAATCTGAATACAACTAGAACATGGAAAGATAATCCTAATTCAACTAGTTATTCTCCCAGACGACCAAAGAAGAAGAAAAGAACAAAAAAACAAAAAGGTTTCGAACTTTCGATGTGTATATTGAAGATGAACCATGTCTACTCAACATCTCATGCATATTTAGTCAGACATTTTTTTGAAAAGTATTTAGTCAGACATTAGAAACAAGAAGTTTAAACGTGAGGGTTTGGAATTATTAAATGACAACCTCATGGAGTCTATCTATGGTTTCACAGAACCTGCATGCGGTTAGTTCGAGTCCTCTCAATTACTAGGACTTTTGAGTGGTGAGAAGAAGAAAATTTAGGAGAATCGACCATGTTTCATTAGCTAGCTAACGCCATTTGCATCTTCTCTGCAAACACTACCGGCCTTTTACCGTCAGCATTTCATTCAAAGAAAAATGGCTATATTATAGAGCAATCGCAGTCGGTGTCCTCGATCATTCTATGCAGAACAAATTAGAATATGTTTCACACTTCATGTCTAGGGCCATTCAATTACACAACAAACACAGAGAATGAACAAAGGAAGAGAAACAGAACAGAAGGATTAAACCCAATAACCTGTTTTCTAATTAACAAAACAAACCAGCATTTGAATGCACATACCTGTGAATGTATTTATGTTGGATTTTGAGTTACCATTCCTAATTATTTACATTATCATTTAGTAGAGTTTGAGCATATTGAATCACACGGAACCATGGACCCCCCTGGAGCCTCAACCCTATATCGGCCACTGCAAATAGGTTTCTCTTCTTTATGGCATTCAATCTTAATCAATTCCCTATTCTCAATAAAATAATCGTGATCAATTCCCTGGTGAGATACACTGACAGCACAACCGTACCACTTTCGGTGACAAAAACCGGTGCCACTTCAAACATGCTGGGTCGCAAACTGTCTGTGGTAATTTTATGGAGTAACGTACTGAGTAAGGTCCAAGATTCAGGCACATTATATTCTCTCATGACCCAGAATTGAATACCAACACAGCTAAAACGCCATAGACGACACAGCTGCATGTTCTCCTTTTGCTCAATGTAGGTGGGGTATGCACTATGCAGCAGGCAACAACAGTTGCCGGAATTCTTCCTTTGCCAAATCAAAAGCTGTGATAGTAGTTGTATCATTAAGGTTCATGTCGAACCAATGGAGTGTTTCATTTAAAAGAGCTCCCGAGTTCTGCCGCTAGTATTGCAGGTGAGGAGGGGCTTCGATAGTCTTCCTAAAGTTGTTTCTCATTGAGAAGATCTCTGCCTTGCGTAAAAGCTTGTCAGAAGAAACATTAGATGCAATCGCATCAACAAAACGTATGATAACAACTTTGTAATCATCGATTGACGAAACATAACCAAAACCATATTGTTCATAAGTCGTCCCCTTATTCCTAGCTCCCTCTGATCCCCGAACCGGGTGTTCTGGTAAATTGCTGAAAAATCCAGTAGACGGGTTCCAGATAGAGAAACTTCTATAAATTTTATTAGAAAACGACCATTGACCTGCACATACCAAACCATTGCATGATCCAATAGGTTGTATAGCCTCCTGGTCTTTTTGCTTGAATGGGAAGGTAAGATTTTTGACCCTAGACAGCAAGTTGGTTTCCAAGCCAGTGGAGACAAGGAGGGTCTGACCAAGGGTTTTCTGCTCAGATGCTAATTTGAAGTGGGTTTTGGAGAACTGAGGGCCATATATTAAATGTCGCCACCCTCTTGAAACGCTACTGCAAATAATCAAAGTTTTGACGGGCGCATGTATTAAACTTTCCACAATAATATCATCAGGGAGGAGGTGACCATCACCATGATTCTCCTTCTTCTTCATTGGTCACTCCAGACCACAACCACAAGATCCCTAGAACCCTTGAACACGAAAACAAGAGCTTCTGTGGTTGTAGGTAATATGTGGATATTGAAAATTATATCGACAACATGCCTCTATATAGGCTTCAGACCTAATACTGTAAGAACAAGGAAATGTTAATCATATTCGACGAAGACAAGCTACTACTGCACCACTCTGGGATCTTGGAGAAGCCAGAAATTTAACGACACCATCAGAAGCCTAATACTAGTAGGAAAATTACATGTAAGCCTAATTCCTAAGAAACATTGAACTCGTCTCAAAACTTGAAACCGTATTTTGAGACAGAGATCATTTCAAACTTAAAGGAGAACTCTCAATAATGCTATTACAGTAAGATAAAAGGGGAACAGGGGATCAGATCTATGTTTGAACCAATAACAGTCTACCATTTCATAATTCTTGTTCTGTTCCCCATTGAATGAATGAGGTTCTACAAAAACTGGCAACTTTTTATTAGAGGGCAATCAAAGGAATCTAATATATAAACAAGAGCCTTTCGAACTGATACAGCTAGGAAGTGGGTACACTTTTTCATACTTGAGAAATTGCACAAATACAGAGCTAACTGCATCAAAGTTGCCTACTAGAATTCACAAAAAGAACAACAGAATTCATCAGAACTGTTCTTCACATCAATAGAACAATACATTCACAGCAAAAAGGTTGCACCTTTCAGGTTCTACTTCTTAACACCATCTGCATCTGCATCTTCCTCTACAACTACACTGATCTTCTCATACCTGAAATCCGTAGGATTAGGCTTCACCGGAAACTCATCTGGGAGCACTTCAGCAGGGAAAACCGTGTGCCTGTTAACAATTATAGCCCACAAAAACAGCATGACAAATGAAACCAGAGCTCCACACCCAGTCATGAATATAATCCCAGCAAGAATTGACAATGGACAAGCCATCCTGTTATCCAGACCCGGATTTCCACCATGCTGATCATCCAAATAACCCCTCGGATTCACCGGATGCGAATGCATCCTCGGAACCTTTCTCATCCTAAAACTCCAAGAATACACACTACTAATCTGCGAGGAACTGCCATTTGAATTCGACGAGCTTATCCCTACATACACATCCTTATCTTTCCACATTGCCAACAAATCTATGCCATGCGCAACAATCGGATTATAAGGCCTTGGTTCACCCAACTTACTCAACCTTATCTCTAATCTTTTCGAACTAGCATCATAATCAATCCAAGATTTCATCTTTTGTCCACTATTAAGCACCAAATTCAATGCAGTAACATTCCCAACAGTCAGAGATACAAAGCTACCCACATTCACCCCTATATGATTCGCATTAACATCATTCACATTTTCATTCATTTCAGTATCAAATTCAATACCCAGAAATCGATTCTCACCGCCAAGCCCAAACGGGCCCTTACCGGAGAACCTCGAGCCCAAATCGCCGGGAACAAAAACGACCACAATACCATCGCCGTTGCCGGGCGTGATCGAGAAGATCAATTCGGACGAAAAAGACGCCGGATTGCTGAGATTCGCGTCCGCGACTTTAAAGGGCTTTCGGCGGAGGAGAAGACCGGAGCTTGAGGCCGATCCGCCCGTGAGGTTCACGTAAGAGCCGCCGTCCGCGGCGTCGCCGAAGAGGGCAATTTCGGAATCGAAATTTTGGGGGATGGTGGTGTTAAGGGCTTGGAGCGAAGAAGAAGAAATGGGTTTTGCAATTAGGGTTAGGGTTAGGGAGTAGAAGGGGAAGAGGAGCAAAATGAAGGGGAAACTGCAGCTGGAAACGGTGAACTTAGCCATTGTAGTTTCAGAAAACCAGAGTCTTGGTGCAGTATGACCCGAATCAAAACGAATTCAACGTTTCTATATATATCGGGTAAAAGATAGAAACGTTTCTAATTTTTTTATTTTTTTTTCTATATATGGGTTTGCAAAACTGCAAATTTTCACGGCCCACTGTTGGTGTCTAACATGCCAAAGAAAGCCCGCAAAATATGTGAACCGCCAAACGACGCCCAGATTTCTTATGTAATTGTATCTTATATTCTTATGTGAATAAAATTACAGTTTTTTAAAAATAATTAAAAAATGAAAACAAGTGCATGAGATGTTGGTAGTGAGATATTTATGACTAGTCACTAGTGTACTAAACACAAATAGATGGGTTTTTTTTTTTTGAGAAAATAGATAAACTTTATTATTTATCTATGGCGAGAAGGCACGTACATTACATGCTGTCTCATGCAAAAAAAAACTAAATGGCACAAACCGCCAAGCAAAAGACAGGTGACCCTCACTGTTAATACATACGCTCACTTATTGAGCCTAAACAACAAGAAATCAAGTCCTCACTACTAACCCCTCTCTAAAAAGTAAACCTAGGTAGAGTAAACTAAGAAGATAGTAATAGAAGACCCAATTTCAAGTGATAGGCAAGAGACCAAGAAAACCTTAGCTTAAGGCTTTCCTTTGCCCTTATCTCTAGGGCTAGAAACTGAAACCTCCAATTGTAGTTACTAGGACGTTGGCTCTTGTTCTTGCTTCCGGCGGTCTACCCGTCTTCTTCTTCAAAGTGACAAGAAGCACATCATTATCATCCTCAATCAAAGGTTTGCCAAGTAGAAAAGATTGGGAGGACTTGCACAGATGACCATCTCCAATCTTTCCCAGATCCGAAGTGCTACCACCCGCTGCGAGAGCAAGAAGAGCAGCAAGCTTTGCTAGTGACGGCATCTATGGAGACCATGGAGAGGACGAAGCGATAGCAAGAGGCTATAGGCTAGGAAAGGAGGCTAGGGTGCCGTAGAAGACTAGATTGAGAGAAAAACTCTCCTAGGGTTTTGTACACAATTAGATGGTTTTAGTAACAATAATGCCGCATAAATATTTGATACATACATATGATTTTAATGTCTCAAATTTGATCGAGTTGTTGGAGAAATGGCGAGTGACACCTCTCATGTAGGTGAACCACATGGTGACCAAACAATTGAACCCTCTCAAGAACGATATTATATTTCCGATATCTCTTAATGGTGTTTCAGTACAAGCATGATGCCACAACCTAGTCGCATATCTTCTCCGCTTTATATGTATGTAGGAATACCCCCCATGGCTATATTTTCCCTCAGATAAGATAAATTAATATGGTACAAATCAAGCCTTACAATACCGAAAACTCTAAACGGAGAATAATAGTGAGAATAGTGTCAAGGTGTCCAAAAGAAACTAGTCTTTCCAGAGCCTTCCAAGTCAAGACCAATATACAATCTCAAGTATTTCCTATGTACATGGACACATTCTCCAAAAAGTATACGATACTTCTACTTCTAACTGAAATTTTGAAAAAGAAAAAAAAAATCTATACTCACGTTTGAACTAGAGTGTTGGAGGTTCTTTGATCAGTACTGCACTGGCCTAATCCTGATAGTTGGTGATTGTTTTGGCAAGATTTTTAGGCTGATAAAGAGACTAGAACACAATGTCATATGTGATTTCCTTGCTGGTTACACAACTCTAAGTGCAAAGTTCATTTATATTGCCATTGGACTAAAAGTTGGTAGAGTTACATTTAGGTTGTGTTTGTTTCACAGGACTATTATGCCCCGCCTTAATTTCTATAACAGTCCAGGACTGCTCTAACCTAACTTAAGCTATATTAATACCTGACGTATGTTTGGCACTGCTTAGGACTAAAGAGCAGAATAGTCGAAATAGTCATATCCCATGTTTGTTGGTGTTTAGGACTAATTTAATTTTGAATATCACAATTTTTTTTAAAGCAAAATATTATCTATTAATAAGAGATAATATTTATAATGCAGTTTTACACTTGTTTTTGGATCATATAGGAAATAATTTCATTAATAAACTGCGGAAATACAAGACATCCTAAAGGGTCAAAATGGCCTCTGCAAGATAGAGAGCCACATCCTAAAGGATCAACTAATACATACTTTGTGAGCACGGTTAATTTTGCTTGATTAGAAAGGAGTGCCACCCTTGGTGATGAGGACAAGCTCCCTTCCATAATGAAAGTTTCCTAACGTAATAACAACATGAGCCTAAAAATAAGCTTCATTTCTCTAGGAGTTTTGTGCCAAAACAGAGCCTCAAAGTTGATTTCTGGCAGCTTGGTCATGGGACAGTCATCTCACTCATCTGTAAACACACAAATATGCACAATTTTAACATGTACCTTTGATGACTATAAGACAACAAGAAACACTTCACTTCGTTTTCCTTTAATTTTCTATATTTTCTCAGTAACCAAACAACGATCAACAAACTGGCAAAATTTCGGTTTAATCCCCTTAACTTGTCTATCATGTAGAAATTTTGAAAGTGTTATACTTCTTACAAGGATTAGTCTTATAATATCACTATAATTAATAGCAGTATGCCAGTATACAAGTTAAGAGACAAACCTAATATGATCAGTAATACCTTCATTATTCCAGAAGTGTGCCAAAGCGGCAAGCCACAATGCACATTTCAAAGCCTCCACATACATCCGAAAACATAACCAATTTCATTAACTCCACATATCAAAAACATAAATTACTAAATGAAACAAAAGATAAGACTGAATTTATATTATCAAAAAGTGGCTAGGAGCATTTTGTACTTGTTAGGAATCCAAAGGGCAGAGAAATACCTGAAAGAGCAATGCAGGGAAGTAGCTTGTCGTGGACCGAGTCAATTACATAAACAACCAGCATTAGAGGACTTCTAAAAAAATGGGATCCTCAATTACAAGAAACAGATGGTTAAGTGCCTCACTTACGAGAATCCTCTACCTATAAGAAATTGGCACAAGTTATTGTAAATAATCCAACTGCTGCTGAGGCTATTGTAATTACAAGAGTACGCTTCAAGGAATTAACAGAAAGATCCATCTTGCCTACAGAACAGACAAATATCTGGTGCTTAGCTATTAATAAAGAGTTTGACCTCAACTTAACAGTATGCGAAGGTTTTACTTCACACATCGATAAAGATAATAGCAAGAAACGAAATATATACCTGATTCGGAGCCGTGAACAAGAATATAGGTATCACGTGAACAAGAATATCCACTCACTAAATATCATTAAGTAACCTAGTCTATAAGCTATGATAACACCTTACACCAAGTACTACACCCATTGGCTAAGCAAGGAAATATTAGAAAAAACAGAGTAAACTAAATTAGAGGCCCAAGGCCCAAAGGATAGGCTTCATTCCAATCTCCACAGCTGTGTAACCTGTCTCACACCACCTCCACGACTCACCGCGCAACCTCCACCGCCACGACCCGCAGCCATGACTTGCCACGCAGCCTCCACCGACTTGAGGACGAAACAACGACCTGAAAAGAGCATCTAGACCCAAAAAACTAAAATCGGGTTAGGATCCCCTGCATCCACGCTGCTACTTGACCCCATCAATGAAGCATTTGTTACCGCCACCGCATAGAACCACCCAGTCTGCGCCGCCTCCGTCGTCGGTGTTCACGAGCCGGACATAATGATGCCTCAACCAGAACATAACCCAGCGCCGATCATCACCCAGGTCTTAAAAAACTACCCATCCGGCAGCAGCAAACGACAGCGGCGCAACTAGGTTGACACCGGCGTCACTGCCGGACGAGCGACGTAAGGAAGCTGGAAGCCCTCATAAAATATCAATACGACGATGTTTAATTTTTTTCTGAACGATTTAATTTATAAATTATACAAAAAAAAATAAAAATCGAATAATAATCTGAAGCTCAGATGATCTACAATCAACACAGTTCAATCCAAAATTGGTGAATAATATTAGAAGTGAATATATGATGTTCATTCTTTTCCTAACAAGTGATGGAATTGTAGCAAATCACATTGCTGCTCTTGGTCACTCTTGTTTCTCTGAAAGAAACTGAGTCATGTCCTCCACCTATCTCCCTCTATCGCTTTACATTAAGATCAACAGGGGCAGGGCTGTCCTAAGAGCTTTTGTTTGTAGGGTTTTCTCTGTATCTTCTCTCATCCAAAAAAAATATACTTAGGTCTTAAGATGATGGTCAATTTTTATGCACATCGATCTCTCAAAGGAATCCCCCAAACATTGAGGCAAAGAAAGAAAATCAAATCCTCTGGAATCTCAAATACATGGCTGACAGTCGAGTCTCACAAAGTGCGGTATTAAAGAGAAAAATAGACAACAAAATAGGAGTGGAGGGGTTTGAATTTGGAGACAAGTCAAGAAGTTAGGTCCCCTTAGTTTGTGGGCAAGGAGCATCCAATTCCTCATGAGCTTGAAAATATTTGATATGTGTGGGTTTCATTTTGGCAGTTTATGTGTCCTTTGCAAAGTTTGTGTAGGGCAAGAGGGAGACATTAGGGGTACATAATTTTACAGTTGAAAGATAATTTGTACACTTTGGTGTCCAACAATTCTTTGACTTGGACCCCATATTGATAATGGCTATAGGTGATGTGCAAATTCAATTTTTATTCGTTTTGAAATTAGACTCTTACTATTTAGCTATGATGATGAACATACAAAAACATGCAATAATCAGTGTAGACTAAGCATTATTCTACTGGAAAGTCGAAAATTTTACTGATTATTTTCAAACTTTGCATAGATCTGGGAAGCTTCTGAAACCAAGGATTTCCTTTATGCTTTATACACTATTGACAAATTCAACGTTAACACATATAGATTTAATAATGCGCAACTAGCTTATAGTCTCCACCACTACATTTAGTCAAAAAGTAACTACATAGTTTCTCTTAGAGCTCATATGCGTGAGTTGCCAACTAACTGTTGTTTGATTAGAACTCTTCTTGCTTTCTGGGTTGATGAGACTCGATCTGAATTCAAAATCTCTCCTCATTTATGTGAAAATCGTTCATTTCACATCCAGGATGTGAAAGAAACAAATGCATGCAAGTAATATAATGACTTTAAGGCCGATCCTAACCCTAAGGTAGCTCAGAAATTGTTAAAAGATCAATCATGCCTATCACATAACCACCGACAGCTTCCACCCTCTATCCTCCCATCTCCATCCCGTCTCATAATCGGAGCCAACCAAGTTCACCGGTGATGCACATCTCTAGATCCCCATCCGCCTCTCGTCATCCATATATCTCTCGTAGGTCTGTCCTCATCGATCTCTCCCTAAACCTAATTTAATTAACTCAGAAATTGTTGAAAGATCAAACCCGGAACAACAGTCGACTGATTTAGAATGGAAGAGAGGAGAACCCATGAACAAACAATTAGGCAAACTCTTGTCACATAACACGATTTTGCCCACTAAGTTCTAAACACATACATGCCTAGGAGGAAAAGTATATGATTAATGCATCCAAGCACATTTCCACTAGCTGAAAATAATTAAGAAAATGTGGTATGATAGTACGTATTAGCGCTGAGGCCATGTGACAAACTCACAAAAGGGATCCTGTATACGGTGAGAGCCTGTTTTAGAATGTTGTGGTCATGTACTCATGTGCTACAAGAGGTATAATCACCCTTAAAAAGAACCCTAATTTTAGCAATGCTTAAAAGGACCTTTCTTTCTTTCATTCATTCTAAGGCATGTGTATGATTATTCCTTTGCCTTTGGGACACTCAATGTGAGGCCCCAAAGTGGGGAAGAGAGGAAAGGAAAAGTCCTCAAGTTTATGTATTATATCGATCATCATCTTTTTCACTGCCTTGGATTCTAATTAAAGTCCCTAAAAGCATGTGATTTGGAGGAGCCCTTGACTTTGGGCCACCGCCAGGTGTGGCCATCTTCGTCTGCCCCAGTAGGTTCAACGGAGATCATCAGCCAAACTCAGTTCAGGCTAATCGGAACGAGGTGGGGTTTTAGCAATTTAATCTGAAACTATTTCGTCTAGCTAGGGTAAAGTCCCCCCTTTTTCAATCCAAAGTTATAATATTCAAGTTGTTGGAAGATTGCAATGATCAAAAGCTATCAGAAAATGGGGTAAATTTTGACTCAATCAGACATAGTAGAAGTTATTGACTTACATATTAATCATGACTAATAAACAGGGCATCATCAAAACTTTAATCACTACGAAATTTCGGTCAGTACTACTTTATACGGGTGTAGAACTGTTTGAGTAAAACAGCTGCAAAGATCCTAGCTCTTGGTATAATAAAGTTATATTTGTATGAATAGCAAAGATATGCAATCTATTATTTTAACTTGCATGTTGGTAAAATTTAAGAACTAGGTTTCCACCTATCGTTGTTGACAAGCAGACGCACGCTGTAAATAATAAATAAAAGTAAAATCCATGACAACTGTATACAAAGATATCAGCAAATAATCAAATATTGGATTTGGAACGCTTCTCCGAGCTGATCGATTTCTGGGTTTTAGCGTTTATAGAGCTGTATTCCCATGCCAGCAAGGCAGGAGGAAATCAGATCCAACGTGTTCATATATATACAATTATTGACATGGGGTTCTGGGTTTGCTTCTGGTTTGCATATAACTTCTATCCATATGACTGTAATAAAACATCATCATGATCATGAATCTAGATGAATTTGATAACTTCGTAAGGAAATTACCTTTAGCGTAAACTACTCCAAAACAATAAATCTTTAACTAAGATCGAATCATGACTGGGTCGATCGATGCATGTTCATTTCTTCATTCTGTTAATTTTTGCCAAGCCAAAAGCTAGACTTGAATTTATGCAGAACTTCTTAATCATGAAATCCTTAAAATGTTGGTTATTGAAAAACAGTTTTGGGATTCTTCAACCACAAAAGAAAAATTAAAAATAAAAAGAACTTTGAGTATATAGGAATTTGGAAACGGATTAAATCAAGAAATGGACTTACTTGGATCATAGAGAGTTGGGTCAACTCCTTGGATATATGTAGTTCTAGCTCGATGCATGACATAGAAGTTTGAAGCTTCCAAAGGAGAAATCCAAAGGGATAGCATGATCCGAAACTATTTAGGGATCGCGCGATATGATCAAGAAGGCTTTGCTAGCTTAGGATCAATGCGATCCCTTTGGATGCCTCCTCTAGTACTTAATTGCAGCATATGAAACCAACCCAATTCGCTCATGTAATCTCTCTCTCTCTCTCTCTCTCTCTCTCTCTCTCAGTATTGTGGAGAGGGGTGAGTGGAAATTGAGGGAGCCTTCAATATAAAAGAGAGGGTGGGAGGGTGCTATAAACAATAATGTATGAATTCTCTTTTTTGTCTTTGTTTTATAACCTCTCCATCTTCCATGTTACTATTCATTTGTTATTTTCAATCAAAATCATGAGGGAAATGTTTTCCACAGATATTTATGTAAATTGTAGACCCCATTCTTAAACAATCCAGACACATGGAAAGGCTTATTAACATTGTGTGTCACCTATTCCACACTAGAAGTCCCAACAAGTTGGTAGCATTAATATCCTATTAGCTAATTATTTATGATTTTATTTTATATATCTCATATAAGATAGATATATTCTCCTCATCTAAATCGAGCTGGTCTGTGGTCCAATCCATGTTTCCTCTCCCACACCAAACTCTTTTTCATGCTTTACTATTGCATTATTATTCCCATTTCTCATTCTATCTCAAATATAAGTCAATGATATGGCCGTGTACATGATTAAATTAGAAATTACTGTTTCAATAGGACGTGCAAAACTCTTTATAATGAAGTCCAGCTCCTCTTATCAGTTTAATTTCAGACACTAATAAGGTAATTAAAAGCAAAACTTACCTACCAAGAGCTATCGGAATTAGATCCAAAACCACAAAAAGGAGAAGGTGTCCGGCCTAGTTATTTTTCATCAAAAGTTATTTTCTTCGAGAGATTATTCAGAGCACCGCCGTACACTTACACCAACATAAATGAATGGTTAGATTGCATTAAATACACTTTTTGTTTATTAAAAATAAAGTTGATAATAAATATCAAGGGTTGAGATTATTTTATAAGGGTTGGGTCACTTACACCGTCGGTGCATAAAATAATTTCCAATTTTCTTCGTGCACCAAGAGTGTGAGGACTGAGGACCATCACTCTACTAAAGACCAATATTTAAACGGTGCACGTACGTGGACATGTATCTCTAAATAGGGAATCTCTCTTACCAATATTGAGTTAATTGACTTAATTCGTAGCATTGTAATCGTCCAATGCGTTTGTTCATATTAGCATATCAGTAGCTCTCTAGCTGCCAATGTTTTGATCAATGGGGGAGTAAAGCCCTTTTCTTTTTTATCACACAATAATTGTTGCTAGACAATGACGAATGTAAGATTCAGAAATTCTTAGCCACTCATAAAGAGATAATTATGCTACTAAACCAAATTATTGTGGACAAATATCAAAGAGTTTGGTTATTTAAGGATTGCTCATTGACAAGTTAAGTAGCAATAGAAGAATTTAGTATATTGAATGTGTCATGCCTCTCAAATATCATCACATATGAACAAAACACGTGATAATAGTGAATCTAGAGTTAAGAATTACTATCTCAAACACCACGTATTATTTTACTCTTTTAGATAATATAGATCAATATGAATGTTAAAGTTCAAAATGCCCCTCACATAGAATCGGAGAAAGAAAAAAAAACAGGGATGAAATCAGCTGTTCTAGATTTATGTGTCCTAATTTTGTCCCCTCAACATGATTGGTCCACATTGATTAAAAAATTGAACAAAAGATTAAGAAAATATTTTTTAAATCTCTGTGGACCAATCATGTTGAGGAGACAAAATTTGAATAGAATAATAGAGACAGCTGATTTCATCCCCATAATAAAATAAACCCTAATTAATGAGGCTAAATGAACGAGGATAAACTATATTGTAGTCAATGTTATGTCAAGCCCATTTCATTTATTACATAGTTAAGTTGGTAAATAAACTTGTAGGTGTAATATTACTAGTATATAATTAGGGGAATGAAATTCACAGTCTCTATTTTACAATCCACACTTCCTCTTTTCTTATTTGGTAACTTAAATTTTGTCTTTAGTAACCTAAATTTTGTCATTTTATGAGAATTTTGACCAAAGAAAGAAATAGATAGTGTAAATTACAAATTAGGGAGTGTTGATTTCATTCCCCTGCAATTGAAGTTTGCATTAAGCTAGGTTTTGACTTCGACATAAATAAATCTCACAAATAAAATGTACAAGACCTTTTAGATTATAAGTTTATTTTTAGCGAAGACATCAATTATATTGATAAAACAAAAATTATGTATGCTTAAAACTATTCTCAAAATCATGACTTTTCATTACGTAACAAATTTTAATCAAAAGTTAACCAAGAAAAATAAAATAAGTAAGATTAATATTATATTAGCATTTATCTACACATACTCTGCATGTGCAAGTTATTATTATTATTTTTTACATAAAATAAAAAAGAAAAGAGTTGGTTATTGCAAAGAAAATAAAATGGGAGAGACAAAAGTGGGTTGTGGGTATTTTTTTAATTTTTTTAAATGTCTCAATTATCCTTGTGATTTAATTCATTATCAAAATTTATTAATTTTCTAAGGTCAATTTTGTCAAAATTTTTAATTTTGACTAACAAAAACTTTTCTAAAATTTTGACTAACAAAATTTTTTTTCTTAATAATATATACTAGTCTGTAATCACATGCTCTGTATGTGTAAGAAAAAATTTAATTGTAAAAAAAAAAAGAGTTGTTATATGCAGAAGAAATAGATTCAGTGGTAGTTATTGTAGAGAGAAAAGTAGTGGTTGTGGAATATTTTCTTTTTATTTTTCTAAATAAACATCTATTTTGTAATTATCTTATTTACCCTTGTGATTTAATTTATTCTCAAAGTTTTTTAATATTTAGAGTTAAATCTGTTAAAATTTTCAGTTTTAGCTAACAAAACATATTCTCTTAATAATAGTGTGTGTGTATATATATATATATATATATATGCACACACATATAAAACGCATATACAAGATTGATTTATGGACTTTTTACGACATGGGTCTCCTAAACCATCATCTTGAATTTTAACATGACTCGTGACTCGTGACTCGTGACTCTATCTGCATAATAGTTTCAATAGCTCCCTTGGTTCCTAAGTAAAAGAGAAACTTTGGTTCCATATATGGTCCATTTATAGTGATTATATCTACTCCAACACCTGAAAGCAGATTTGGCAAAAACCTAATTCAAGCTCTAGTGCTTGGCCAAAGCCAAACCGATTCTGATCCAAGTCATCTCAGCCGTCGGAATCGGCGGGCCAGCGCTAAGGTTTCTCGGTTGATCACTCCCGAATATCATGATGGGTGGTGGTGCTAGATCTTGTCCACACTAGTGAAGCATAGGTGGAGACCACACGAGCACCTATCATCTCTGGTGCGCTCTACAGAGACCTGGACGTACCCTAGCAAACCCTACCACCATAAGAGTATTTACTCGCTCTCAATCACAGATGAACGCGTTGGTAGTGGGTATTGGGGTGAGGTTATTTCTTGTGGTTGTTGGCTTATACTGTCTGCGATGTGATCTGGAAATATTGTAGGGTTTCTGGTTCACCTTGGATCGAGGACATACATGTATGTCCCTTATTCGTAGGACACAAATGTTATCCTCTCCCAGGCTTTGTAACCCATCTGTTGGAGCACCAGGACGTACGTACCAACTTGAACCAACCTGCAGCCAATTGGCATTTGGTGCCCTAGTTAGCATTATCGTTAATGTTATAGACCTTCATCTCCCATGCACCAGATTTATTACTTCATTCACTAAGTGCCAACTTCCACTCACAGTAGCAAGTCAGTACGTACCCAGTTCCTGATGATGATGATAGCCCAATTATTATTATTTTTTTTTTCAGAAAAAGGCTTAGTTCTGTGTACGTAGCTTAGGCTAAATTACCTTGTTAAAGCTAAGAAGGTAGGGGTTGAGCATTTCATTTTTTATATATATTGATCTTTCCGAGCTGCGCACTACTCGCGACCTCGGTTCTGTATCAAATCATTCAAATGACAAAATGAGTATTTCGTTATTTGAAATGGTCATCTAAAGAGCTAGTAGATGAGAATATTAGCCTGCTTCTTCTACTTCATTTTGTTTGATTTTTTCCCCCTTAATTGATTTATCAATTTCTATGGATTGTCAGTCGAGTTTTTTACAAGCATCTCTTGGAATCGAAGGTCCTACTTAGAATAGCCTCTTCTACTATTCCTTTTAAGTGAATGTTGGAGGTTGGACCACAACCATTGGCACCATTATGAGGGAATAGTGTATCCATCAATTTGATGAGAGGGAATAGTGTACAATTATGTGGCATTTTATTTATTTAAGCAAAAGAAAGAAGTAAATTTATGCGCTTGTACAGATTGCTTATGTGGGAGGGCTTTCATTTACGTAACACTTCGGTTAAAAACATTTTCATAAAGAAGCACATAGAATTTTTTAATTTAAATGAAGTATTTTTGTCTTGTAGAAACGTTTGATAAGCTAAAGAAAGCACATGTCAAGTGCTTTTTAAAAAACAACCAAACAATGCTTCTCGCGCTTTAGAATGCACTTCTAATTGCCAAATAGTTTGAAAACGCTTTATCAATTTTCAAAGCAATTATAAATGGAGCCAATGTTAGGTATAGGCAAATGTTATCTATATTTTGAAGTGAATGAAGGAAATATAACTAGCATATACTAGACTGCCTAGCCTACAGTAAGCATACACTAGACTGCCTGGCCTACAGTTAAATATTAATCATATCATTATTTGGGATCCTGATGAATTTTCTATAAAAATTTGAAATCTAGAACAATTTCAGTTTTATTACCTAATTCATTATTTCTTTTGGGATCAATACTTGTGAGGAATTGCAAGGATTATAGGTCTGAGATTGTCAGCGAGTCTATTGAAGGATTTTGCATAAAGATTTTTTTGTCATTTTATTTTTAGTTTACTCCCCCTGAGCTTTACTCAATTGATGGAGTGATATTGTTTTTAGCGGTACTTTCTGACAATCCCAATAAGGCAGGTCACTGTATAATATTTTTTTTATAAATTAAATAAAAACAACTGACTTGTTTCTACTAAAAAAAAAGATATTAATCATATCAATTAAAGGGATGTTCGTTTGATCTTGATCCTAGTGGAGTGAAGGGGGGACTACATATATATCATATGATATGACCTGAGATAATTAAGAAACACATGGTACATATTTCGACTGCAGATCGACCCAGAAAACAATACATTGAAAGCTTCTCTGAGACACAATTAGATATACAGCAGCTAGGGTTCTATAATAGCGAAGGACTAGAGAAATTTGAATTTCAAAACTTATAATATACCATTCTGATTGTCATATATGAAATATGTTACATCTATTGCTAGACCCTTCAAGATTATGAGATGAATACCAACAACTATGTTTTCAAAGGGTAAACATACCTGATGTACCTGGGTAGCTAGCACAGTACTACGCCAGTGTCCCAACCTCACATGGACTCAATTAGGAAGGTTTTGGCCAAGGACAACCAATTAGCGTTTAGGACACCTTCCAACCCCACAACCTCTATTCCAAACCCCCCCCTCCCAAGTTGTTAATTTTGCATCAAAGTCGATAGCTTTCAATCATGGTTTTTGTGTAAGAAAGTGTCCCAATCAGTGGGACAGATATGTTTATAAGAGTTAGAACGAATACAGAGAAAGTCAGGCAAGGAATTAGGGTTTCGGGGACCCTCATATGCAGGCAATTAAGGGTTCATGATATTAACGTTTCTTTTTCAGATGGTAGATTAAGAACTTGAGTTTTTCTACTGGAAGTTCCAAATTTACTCACTTGATCTCTATGCTTTTTACACCTCTTATCAAATTTTCAAATACTAAATTTACTCACTAAACCTCACTAAATTTCCTCAAATAACCTCACTCATATAATTTGCAAACAAATTATTATCTTTAAAATAAAAAATTTAGTCATTTCAATGATTTAATCACTCTATAAATCTTAACTAAATATACATTTCTTAATCAAACATGAGTTTCAAAAATTAATGTCGAATCAATAAGAAAATGCCATGAACTATTATGTTTTTTTTCTACTTTAGCTGTGCAAAAAAAAAATGAAGAAATCATCTGTTTTTATTCTAAAAAAAAAAAAATTAATTCGTTTTTTTATTGTTTATTTTTTTCTGTATTTTTTGTACCAAATGATTAATTAATTATTAATTTTTTTTTTTGTGCAAATATAATGGATTGACTTAGATTATGTCATAAATCATAAGAGGATTTATTTTGTTTTCCCTCACCAATATGCGTTCAACATATATATCATACATTTTTATGTCACATGATCTTAATCATATTTTTAATTCTTATTAAATATATATGAATGCTTTAATGAGTATGTAGTGAAATTGGAAAATGAAAATAGATAAGGAAAATAATAAGGAATACAATCTAATATTATTGAATTGGAAAGTCTACATAAAATAAATATAATATTTTTTTGGTATAATTATTGTCCTTAATAGTCATTTTATAGTAGGTTAGATATGTCATTTAATAATTCATAATAGAATGAGGTCAATTGAACAGATTTGGAGGTCCCAATAGAAACTCTCTAAGAACTTAGTCTGAGGGTGGTAGCTGTCAGGTATTAAGTCCTATTTTTGGTAAAGGAGGAGTGTATGAGGTGAAAATTTCATGTAGAAGATACTGTAGAGTGACAGTAAGGGGTGACCTATCTGTTAACTTTTTCACTATCATTCTTGATAATTTGAACAATTGATCCGCATATGCAGGCACGAATATAGGTGACAACTCAGTAAGTCTTTGTCCAAGGCAAATAAGTATCTGTTACTTATGTGTTCGTGGACAAAAGTTAGGATTGTGTTGCTTGACTTAAAGAAAGAATAGATTTAAAAGTCTCACATTGAAAAATGGACCGTTATAAGCAAGAGATAGCTGGGTGGTTCACTACTTATAGTACCATTAGTATTAGTGACATACTATATGTCTATAATTAATTAGTAAGCAGCTCACCGATATGACTTACTTGCATATGTCAAAGAGGCTAAATTGGCTAATGAAGTAATCAATTAGTAGGTTGTTATAAGGTAAATGATTCTGATTATTGTAGTTGATTGGTGAATGTACCTAAAGAATAAATGGTGTACGCCGTCGGTGCATAAAATAATTTTCACTATTTTCTATCACACAATTTAATAAATACACACAACATTGAGAAAAAATAATAATAACAAAGGAATACCATTGTCCAGAGAATACAATGCCGGAGAAGTAGACAGAAATTGGCTCTCACAATTCTGCAGATCCGAGTCATGTCAGAGAGATCGGCAGGCCAACCGATGGAGCAAGCACCAGAAATTCCGACCCTTCTTAAACCCATCCGAATACGTTTGCAGGGCATTTATGTCTGTCTAGAAATGGCAGAAGAGAAGTCGATTGGTCCATTCGCTTTGGTGGGTTGGAGAACATGCACACCTCACTTTGGTTATCGTCACTTGTCATCATCGATCATCATCTTGCTCCTCCAATGATATTGATCGATACTCATAAGTCATACCAATTTTGTAAAGTGATTGACTTTAATTTGATCTTCTCTGGATTTGAGAAATCATATACTTTCTTTCTTTCTTTTTCCACATGTGTAAACTAAAGACGATTATTTCTTTTTCCACATGTGTAAACTAAAGACGATTAAAAGGGTTATGAAAGATGGGTAAGCCAAGTTTTTTTAGTGTGAAATCAATGTCATATAGATGGAAGATGGGCCACGTAGGAGACATGAAGAAGGCATGGAATATATAGATGCTTAAGTTCTGTTCAAACTTCAAATGCCTCACTATTATTTGGATTGTTTAGGCTTAGAAATTATAGGTCCAGTTTGTTTCACAAATTATAGGCTTAGAAAGTGTTTTTTTTTTTTTGACAGAAAGAGAGCCAATTATATTAATTCAGCAAGCAGTACAAAAACGAAACACCCCTATGGGGTCGACAGAAAGAATCGTTCCTTAGGGAACTCTAATAACCTATTCTAAAACTAGAATAAGACCGGACAATTCTTGGATCCACCCCCGGGTGAACTTGCTTGTTCACCCCTCTTCCAACCTACCAATCAAAAATAGCCACATATATGTTGAGTAAATAAATAAAACTCTACCTTGACTATTTATAAAAGAAATAATAAAAAATAAAAACAGAATTCCAACTCAATTAAGGAATGGACGTTAGCTAACGCCGTTCCCAAATCCATACCGTGATCTTGGCCAGGACGAAGAACAGATGAAGTTTTGAAACCTAGCGACGCCTCAGTCAATCCATACTGACTGAAGCTGCAACTATGGATACCATCTCTGACGAGGATTGAGGTAATTTTCATTTGGGGTTTCTGTTTCTTTTCTTTAGCCTTTGGATACCATCTCTGACCAGGACGAGTGACAGATTGCGCTAATTGGACTGAGGTAATTTTTATTTGGGGTTTCTGTTTCTTTTCGTTAGCCTTTGAATTTGGTTTACTTTTTATATGTTTAATCAATTTTGATTTTTCTTGTTCTTATGTTCAGTCAATCATCTCCTTCTTCTTTTTTGTTGGTCAGTCGATTATCATATATTGTATTCTATTAGCTTGATCAATTATGACTCTTCTTGTTCTAATGTTCGACAATTCCATCTTAGTTTATTATACATATAGTACATGATAGTTTACTTTAGAACCTATTAGCTTCGACAGCTAACAATTTCATCTTCTTCTTTTTTATTTTTTGGGTCAGTTGTTTGTATGATCATATGTTCCAATGTTTAGATTACTATCTATTAGCTTGATTAGTTATGATTCTTGTGTTTCTTTTAAACGATCTTTTAATTTTGATGCTCTCTAGAGTTGGAAACTTGGAATTTAAATGCTCTCAGTAAAGAAAGAAGTTTGATCATTATTTTATTAACCATCTACTGGAGCAATGAGTCGCCTTCATACACAAAACCCAAAAACTAAGCAACAATTGTTTGTTCATTAGCATATTATCAGTACTTTTAAATCGGGTTTGAAATATGGCAACTGCTGTATGCTTTGGGAAAGCTTAAAGCAGAGAAAGCTGCATGGACATTAGCCAAAGAAACTGGGTTAAAGCTTACTAGAATCTGCCCGGGTCTCATTACTAGCCCTGAATTTTGCTCTAGAAACCCAACAACAACAATAGCATATCTCAAAGGTAATCACTATTCTGAGCCCTTATACCGACCATTTCTTCACTAATGGATGACAGTAGACTACAAGTTTTTCATTATTCACCAACACCTTTTTGTTTTCATAGACTTGAACCAAATTTGATTCACTTTCTTGTGAATGTATTATTATGCAGGAGCCCAAGATATGTACCAAAGTGGCGTGCTAGCAACCATGGATGTGATGAGACTGGCAGAAGCACGTGTGTGCAAATTGTCGAATAAGAAGCTTACAATTTATTAAGTTTTAAAATTTTGTTCTGGTTTAGTAAGATTCAGTTTATAAGCACACTGGAAGGTTTTGGAAGCATTAGAAATAAATTTCAGTATGTCTGCTTGGATACACCATTATTTGTTCTATAGATGCATTGATCTTCTGGTTAACATCATCAAATGAAATTGTAAGGAAATCAACCATAGCTAAGAGTATACCTGAAAGCTAATCAGTAGTAAACAATGATGACCGATATCCTTAAGGAAGAAAATTATGGAAAAGCTGGATATCTGGAAAAGCTTCTGAACATTTAAGCCAAGATAATTATTTGAAGCTTAAATAAGCCATCAATATTATCATTTCATATCCAATGAAAGAGTGTCATGGTCTAAAACTTCTTATCAAACTACAAAATTGTCCCAGTGTCTATGCAATATAAATGACACTAACACAATTCAACAAAAAAAAAAGTAATTTTCTGCATATCTTCAACTTCCCAGCTGCTTTTTGCCTTCTTCATTACTTTGTGAAGAATTAGCATGATTCATTGAAATTTCCTACAAAATATAGTTCAAAATATCTAAGTGATTGAAATAGATTAAAAATAATTAATACTAACTAAATTAGGCAATTTACCTGGAGCATTTGAGTGAAAGAAAAGTCATTTTGCAAAATTACACTTGTACCATATGCTTCATAGGTGTTTTAATCAACTCATGATTGTGATTTGTATCAAACGCCACAATCTTGAATTTTCCGTTGCTTTGACGATAGCAACTCATATGGGCTTTACAACCGACCCTTGTAACTGGTAATGAATAAGATGTTTCCCTCTTTGTTCTGGTTTTTCGGTAACCTTCTTTTGAGCAACAATAAAGCAACCTTACAACCAAACCCTTGTTGTTTCTCTTCTTTCGTTGTTTTCTCACATTGAAACTAGATTTTCCTCCATATTTAGCATAAGCTTTATATGCGCTCTCATCAGAACTAAACTCCATTCCGATATATAGTTCTTCTTTCTTCTCTTTGTCTTCATTTGAACTTAAAGAAGAATCATTACATTGAAAAGTCTCCTCAGTTTGCACATCAACTTCATCCTCACTTACTAAATCATCTTCTTCCTCACTTACTAAATCATCTTGTTCCTCACTTTGCAAATCAATTCCATTCTCACCCAGCAAATTGAACTCGTCATAACCTTGCAAACCGAATTCATCCTCATCTAGAAAAGCAAGTTCTCTACCACTTAACAACTCATTATTTATACATACTATATTCTTTGTAACCTGCAATATACATATTAATACATATTAATTCTCAATTTTTATTTGTTACCTACAACTATTAACGAACTGAACTAAATTTTATTTGTTACCTACATATTAAACTGAATTGCTGCCTTCACTTAAATTTTGACCACGATATCAACTATTAACGAAGAAGAAAAATTGATCAAGCTATTTTCCAATTGACCAGGAAAAATAAGTTACTGCAACAGAGACTTCAATTAAGTATTTTTTTTTTTAAGAGAAGAAGGCAGCAGTTCTGGCAAGTAATAAACAAGTGTTTTTATCCCATTTATACACAGACAAAGTGGAGATATAAAACAATCCATATATGCAATATGACTTTGAGAGACAGGTATCAATTGCTTCAAAATATCTTACAGAAGAAAGAAAGAGATTCATGGTTAAGTCCCAATTATTTATATTTAGTAAAAATCAGGTAACAGAGACCTAAGCAAAAGTGGTTCCAAAATCACTGACAACCCAAGAGGTCTTTCCATACTTGGAGTCACTAGAAAGTCCATCTCTGAACTTCCATTTACAAATATAAAAATTTATGAGGTAAGAATTTCAAAGTCTTGAACAATTTGGCAAGTGATTTAGTGCATACCATGCTCCAACACATAAGAAGGCTAAGCTTATGCAGTCTTAAAGAAGCATTCCTATACCAGACAATCTGACACAATAAGGATTAGAATACTTCTATGAGCTACATGATATGTCTCCCTGTTTTCACAGGATAAAACACTTCCACATCCCTTTTTTAAGCTACCTGTTTATAAATCTAACTCAAGTACCGAAAAAAAAATTATCCTGAGAATAGTTCATGGTCATGAATATCAGAACGAATGGACAATTATACACTTTAGTCATTCAACTGGGCTTTAGAACAGCCACAAGGAATACAAGCTTGTAAAAACCAATTATGCCAGTAAACTTGTACACCAAAAGCCAACATGTAAACAGATGTATATGTATAAATGTCAAAACATACTATATCAATCCCCATATGGTATAAACAAAATATGAAAGCTTAATCATGAATTCCTTGAACCGTATGACTTGATCGAAACCATATGCTGATATAAATATTACCTCCTGTCCAAGCGCAATCTGTTCTTCATCCTCGTCAGAGATGGTATCCATAGTTGCAGCTTCAGTCAGTATGGATTGACTGAGGCGTCGCTAGGTTTCAAAACTTCCTCTGTTCTTCGTCCTGGCCAAGAGCACGATATGGATTTGGGAACGGCGTTTGCTAACGTCCGTTCCTTAATTGAGTTGGAATTATGTTTTTATTTTTTATTATTTGTTTTATAAATAGTTAAGGTAGAGTTTTATTTATTTACTCAACATATATGTGGCTATTTCTGATTGGTAGGTTGGAAGAAGGGTGAATAAGCAGGTTCACCCGGGGGTGGATCTAAGAATTGTTCAATAAGACCCAGGAAACCTCTAGTACACCCACATTTTAAGGAAAAGTACACACCATTATTCCAAACAAATATCATAAACCTCCGAAGCAAAATAGTAAAATGAATCCTTAGAAGAGTTGATCATTGCGACCTGTAAATAAAATTAAATAACATTTGGAGTTAGAAGGGGAGACTCTCCTTCCATAACACCTTCCTTCTCCACCCCATCCAACTCATAGATCTCCGTGCCAATGGCTTTCTCCGCAACTTCAAACTCACCAGCTTTGTCCCTCTAGCTCTTCCATTTATGAGGTTTCTTCACCTGCTCATCCATCCTAATAGCTCGAGCAGATTTGGGTTTATTCTCTTCCATGGGGATCCCAGGTTTCTTTTTCTTAGGAGAAACAATGATTTTGCTATTTTTGTGCTGCAGCATTAAAGTAATATTCTCATCCACCTGTAACTCAGTGGAGGTAAGAGCCAGATACCTTTTCCCAACCTTAGTGAGTTCAAAGGTAGCCTTCCGTTTATGCCCACAGAAACCAAGCTCGAATCCGACTACCCCATCTCCATTTTCTTTTCATTCTTCTTAGGAACCGAAGCTTGCTGCAATGATATCATCTTAGGTAGATTGGATGGTATCATTGATGCCCAATTCTTAAAACAATTAACCTCAGTCAAACCTGCCATGTCCTTCCCAACGCTTATAGGTATGTTTGAGATCATAGGTGGGTTGAACCCTTCCTCATGCAAAGATGCATGGACATCCATGACCCCCTGCATCCCACGCTGCAATTCTGTCACCTGCATCCCCCCCAACTTCGGAGACATCACCACTTCCAACCAGCACCAATCACACCCTTTTGCATCAAGATCGCACCCGAAGCAACATCAGAGCCCGAGTCCGTCCCTTGACCCTCCAGCAATAAACTAGCCATCGCCGCAGCCGGTCGCTTTTACAGCAAATCTTCTTTCTCTTTCTCTAGGAAACCATCACAGCCCATAACATCATGTTCAAACAAGCCACAATCCCTACATAAACCCTTCACTTTCTCAAAAATCAGGATGATCTCGAGTTCAACTGTGGAAGAGAATTCAAACAACATCCAAGTACGAATCCGGCTACGAGTATCCAATGTCACCTGGATCCTTTGCTCCTCTTCCCTACGACGTAGAGCCGTTTGATCAAATCGAATAACCTGACCAATAGTTGAACCAATTAGGGTTAGGCCAACCTCGTTACGCATGCCTACCGGCAAACCCTTCACCGCCACCCACGTCTCCAGACTCCACAGTGGAACTGCCTCCATCGGTCCAACCCCATCATAGCCACTGAGCATAAGCTTCTTGTTCCTATAAAACCACAGTCCACCATGGAGAGCACGATTTTTATCAGCTTCGCGCTCAAACTGGAACAGGAAACGATCACTTGCATCTTGGATCGTCAACCTCGATTTGATTCTCCAAATGGAAGAGATTGTGCCTTTAAAACCAAGAAAGCGAGTTTTTGGTCCAAGAAGACGACCTACAATGTACCAGTGGTCATCTTGCAGTGCCGCCGATCCTGCCAGGCCAAAAGAAACACGAGCATAACCATTAGATCCGGCCATGATACATGTAGAGGAGTTCGCCATGATCTCCTACGTTGAGGTTTGCAAATTTTGTCGCAGAAGAAACCCCACGAGAAACCCTAGCAAAGAGAGATGTGGCTAGGTCAAAACAGTGAAACCTTTGAAAAAAAATATTAATCAATAAACTGTTATTGCTTAACTTAGATTCTTAGAAAGTGTTTTATTTATGAGTAATGTTAGCATTATTAATTTTTTTTTAATATCATATTAGAGTGGAATAAAAAGGGTTATGAAAGATCGGTAAGCCCAAGTTCAATGTGAAATCAATGTCATATAGATGGAAGATGGGCCACGCAGGAGACATGAAGAAGGCATGAAATATATAGAGGCTTATGTTCTTTTCAAATGGCTCACTATTATTTGGATTGTTTAGGCTTAATTAGGTTTATTTAGGTCCGGTTTGTTTCACAAATTATAGGCTTAGAAAGTGTTTTATTTAAATATGTTAGCATTAATTTTTTGTCATATTAGAGTGAAAAATGTGAAATCGAATATCTACTCTAAGAATATTGGATTTATAATCAGACTTACCCCTTCATATGTAGAAGCGGTGTGTCCGTCAATAAAACTTTTATTAAGGTCAATAAACCTACTAATATTGACCATCAATAAAAATTTTATTGGGAAGAGCACATCATTTGAGATGCGACGAATCCTCTTCTAACTCTTAGAGCAAGTTCACCCATTGGGTCACCAGATCACCCACTATTCACTGCTTTTTAGTGTTAATTTCACCCTCTGGATCACGAGCACAGTGTATTTCGTGCCTGGGTCACGAGCACAGTGCATTTCGTGACCCAGAGAATGAAAATATACACTAAAAAGCAGTGAATAGTAGGTGACCCGGTGACCCAACGGGTGAACTTGCTCTTATCAAACCATTTCAACAACGGCGGGCAGTGCCGACACCAAATAGAGTCTCTGTCTTTGCCTTTTGCTATCTTCTCGCGGCAATCCAACGTCTTCTCTTTTCGAAGAGCTCTCATCTAGTCTTCCCCTCCATTTCATCTTACCCGTGTGTTTTGGGAGAAAATGATGATTGTCCAGTAGCCGAGCTCTAGTGTTGGAGTCTCTTCACTAGGGATGATTCCAATCAGAATCCGAGTCGAGTTCGATCAAGCTGAGCATGACTTAAGGCCAGTGGGGGGTGCGATTTGCAGGAGAGAATTGGATTGCAAGTGATTCAATCGTGGCAGAGGCAAGATGTTAGTGCTCAGGGAAGGGTGATGGGTTTCGTGACTATCACGGCGACAATGCAAATGACCTTCTACCTGAGTGTTCGAAGACATCCCATATGTGCGGCAATGGGGTTAACCAAATCCCATATAGCGGCGGTGCGAAAAAATGCCCCGCTTGGGGGTGATTGTTGCTGATGAGAGAAGATCTAATTGGGGTGGGGGTACTCAGATCTCTTTTGTGGCACAATGCAAAATTGGATTGGGAGCTGAAGTTAGATGGGCATTGGGTACCCATGACAAATAGGAAGGCTTTGACTTGGTCTTGTTATGGATCAATCTAATGAGCTACGTTTTTGCTGCTACAATGTGGGTTTCTTTAGGGTCCATGGTCCATGCACTTCTTGTTTCATATTTGGGATCCGGGCGACTTAAGTCTTTTGTACTTGGCCTATATACTATGTCTTAGTGTTATCATAGTTTATAGGCTTGCTTTTTCTCTTAGTGAGCACTGAATGTTTAATGAGTGGTTTATCCCTATGTACCACCATGATATCACCACAACTTTTTGTTTGTCTATAGATGGCAGCGGAATGATATGTAATGATCATTCTGACTTGAGTTAATAGTAATTATTTATGGATTGATTATAAAAAAAATTAAAAAAATTAATTTGGGGGGGGGGGGCAATAAGCTTTTATTGGGAGTCAATAAACTTTCATTAGAGTTAATAAACCTCTTAAAGCTTTCAAAATCAAGAATATCTTCATTTTTCACCGATTATTGACCCTTTCACTTTTATTGAGGAGCAATAGAAGTTTTCTTTGGGGTTAATAAAAGTTTTATTTGGATCAATAAACCTTTATTAAGGGTCAATTAACTTTTATTGGGCGTCAATAAACATTCTAAATTTTTTATGAGATCTCCGAAGACTTCCCCTTGGACCACCGACGACCTGCAACCTCCGGTGAGGTTCCGGAAAAGTCCGATAAGATTCCAGCAAACTCTCCGGTGACCTCAGTATCTCTCTCTCCCACTTTATCTTTTTGTGACAAAGGGGAATAGGGCAAAATAGTCTGAAAAAAAAATTGTGTATTAGGGAACAAAATCAATTATTTTATGGTAATTGGAAAATCCATAAGTTGTGTAAGGGAATGGAGAATAATTTCCCTAAAATTAGGGTATTTGGGCATTTCCCATTTTTTAAGAGAAAAATTCTGTTTAGTCATTGTACTATGACCCTATCATCGTTTCAGTCCCTGACATTCTAATTTAATCTGAAAAGTCCCTGAAGTTACAATTTCCGTCTAATAGGTCCTTACCGTTAAGATTCCGTCAAATTGGGCCTTTAAGTTGCTGACGTGGCAATCCAAGTCACACATCTAATTGTGTGCCACGTCAGCCATTTAACGGAGCATTTAGACGGCGATGACCATTAGACAGAAATTGTAACTCTAGGGACTTTTAAGATTAAATTAGAATGTCAGGAACTGAAACGATGATAGAGTTATGGTACAGGTACTAAACAGAATTTTTCCATTTTTTTAATTATAAATACCAAAATTGAAAAAGTGCACAACAAATGTAATGGGCCTAGCGCAATACCCTGCCAAAATGAAAATCGCCTTTGTTGCCTGGATTGGTATTGGTTATCCACTAAAAAAAAAAAAAATTGTAAGTGGATCATGGAAAAACAATACCTATATACCTATATTTTAAATTTTAGCAGACCATTCTACGCTATACTTCTATGGTATGACATAATCTTGAATGACACAAGACCTACACTATAATAAATTTATAATACTCGTCATGTTATTTATTAGGTCAATTTTTGTATATTATTTTGTAGTCGATATATCTATATAGAAGACTCTATTACGTGTGTCCAACAATAGATGAATAGTTAACTTGCAATTGAGTTTAGTATATTTGTTTTGGGTTATTGAATACTTGAGCAAATATGGCGATCTAAGTCATATAAATTTTAGTAATACACTACAACAAAATCCGTTGTAGTCTAGTTGGTTAGGATACTCGGCTCTCACCCGAGAGACCCGGGTTCAAGTCCCGGCAACGGAACTTTTTTTTTTTGCACTCCTAAACTAAGAAGTTTAAATTATCATCTGCAAATTATCATCCAATCCTAAAATCAACAATTGCTGATAAATTCAATATCCAGTCTATTACATGGGATATGATCCTCTAGGCTAAACCCATATGCATGTACAAACGAATCAAACAAATATTTGAACATATTGGCTAGTTCAAACCTGACAATCAAGAAACACGAAAGTCAATAATCGTCAACAGCTTCTCTGCTGGCCAGCATCTTGTTATGTTTTTGGAGAAGATAACAATCCATGATCAGCTACCATCTTTTTGTCGCTCAATCTTCTAACTTCGTCTTTCTTCGTCGTTGCTCTTGATCTTGTACTAGTGTTTGGGCTCTGGTATTCTTTCAACGTCGGAACTGCGTACCACCCAATAGAGGTACACAAAATCGCAATCGATCTCCCAAACACGGCCAACAGTACCAGAATGAATATCACAGCCACTGGAAGATAAAAACTCGGCATCATCCACATGTCCGAGCACTTCTTGTACACCCTTTTCTTAGTTAACTTATCGGAAACCATCCCGGGTTTCTTGATTTCTTCAATGGTCTTAAACTTATTACCTAAGGCTTCTGTAGTCCGGGGGGTACTCACAACATGCTTTTCATCTCGATCAGGACTACTAACACCACTCTTGGTTTTGTCATCCTTCTTGTCCTTGAGAATAACCACAATCGGGACAGGAACACTGTCATCTGGTTTCTTGTACACGAAGTGAACTAAGGTTTCATCTTGGGAGCCTGTTTGTGCATAGATCTGCCGCCTCTTCTCTTCTAGCTCGGCCATAACTGCAGAGAACTTCTCAAGGCCAACATTTGCATAGGGGTTCTTGTTGTCCCTGCTATTGCTTCTATGTAATAGACTACTGCTTCTTCTTGATCTTGATTTTTTCGTGGTCGAATATGGACTAGCAGTAACGGGTTCATCATCATCTACTTGGCTAAAATTGCCACAGCTGAAAGGGCTAAACATGTTCTCCAGACTGAGTGGTTTTCAGAGTCTGAAAATCTTTTTGTGATTTGATTAATGGAAGAGAGGAGATAAAAATATATATATTGATGAAAGGCCTGCTGAGAATAATAGATTTCTGATTAACTTAACCAAGACTAGTCAAATTAGAGGTTTGAAAACAAAACAAAAATTTAGAGAAGCTTCAAAAATTCCAAAGAATCACAATTCACATGGATTTTGGTGTGGTTTGACTTCTTGGGGAGGGGCCAAAACTATGGATATCTAGAAAGAGAATGTAATGCATGTTTAGCCAAAAGACAAAGGAAAGATGAACAAGCAAACAAGGTTAAGCACCTGTATCTACTTCTTTACTAGTCATCTAGTTAATGTTTGAAATGGTCCAAGATTAATGTCATTCTATTTTATAAACCTGACGGCTACGCGCTTACATATATGGGAATCAATGAACTTACAAAACATATGAATTGAAACTGGTTGATCACTAATATAAAGTAAAACGGTTGCCTTCATTAACCGTCATCAATCCATCCAGAGCAGTAACTTATTAATTGTTGACAGTGTAACAAATGATTTGAACGGCATGACCTGGTCATATATATGTGACACGTCTATGGAGAGTTTAGAAAGCCCCTTTGTCTTTTTCAAACTGCCAAAGTCTACGAGGCAAAGTAAATACATCAATATTTTTCTTGCGAAATAGCCATGCGTGGTAATTATCTTTTCTAAGATGGTTTGTAATATCACAATCAGATCATTTTTTTATGATGGATGGCATCAGCCATGAGATCTTAAGAAATAGTTAATGAAAATTTTAGTTAATACTTCATAGAATAACATTAACTAATTTGGTTTGTTTTGTTCATTATATCGGATCGATCGAATAACAGGTTGTCCAAACAAACAAAATTTGGATAAGGCGTAGTAATTCTATGTTGGAGCCATCTAGATGTTCTAATTAGAAACTTCAATAATTAGAAGAACTTTCCTTTCTATTTCTAGTCCATGCAGAATGTAAAAAAATTCTAAGAAATTGAGTCCGAACGTTCACATGATATCTAAATTTAATTGTAGACCGGAGAAAAATACATCATCACAGATTCACACTCAGAAATAGAACTTTCCTAGCTAGCTTTCAATTTTCTACGGTATGTTTATGAGAAGAATATTAAGACTTCTAGTACTTCTGCTGCAACTAAAACACGCCACTAATTCAACACTTTTAAGTCTACACAGACAATTTTATATATATCGACGATAATATAATGTCGTTCATAATTAATCTGGATCATCTAGAAACTCACACATATGTACACCAACCCAAGTATATGCAACATCTGATCAACACAACTAGACTTCCCCAGCTGTGTGCATGTATGCACACGCAGTTTGGCATGATGAACTGACCACTACTCTGAGTACTTAAATACTTAAGATCATTAATTGTCTTGTTTTTATTTATTAAAAATATATTATTCCAGCCAAAATCTGCCGTAGGGGCGGGTGAGTTGAATTGGATACAACCGTTAATACATATGCGTCATGTTGTTCAGTGGACATCCATCGATAAAGTTATAGATAGATGTCCGTGAATTGAACTTATTTAGCACCTCCACTTACAAATCAGTGATTAGTTCAAACAAAAATGTTCACCTGGTCAGTTATTGACCAAGAAAAAAATACTCAACCACCTTTGAATGTAAATCCAATGGCAGAGAGAATTATTATTAAGTTTAGGTGTTTTGTTTTCCACCATTGGATGTAAATCTAAGAATTATTGAGTATAAACTCTTTGGTCAGCAACTGATCAGGTGAATACTACTATTAGTTCAAATAGTACACTGGATCAATTCTCTAATAAGTTGACCATCAAATAACTTTGATTTTTGATTTTCCTTATCAAAAAGGAAAGAAAAGGGTTAGACTTGGGCTGGACTACTATATATATATATTCGATCTATAAAATGGTGATCAACTAGATAATTGATACAAATTCGAAATTCGAACACTCTATATGCTCCCACTTTGAAAATCATTGACCTTAGTTTCCATTTTCATAATTTTAAGTTGTTAACCTTTTGACATCATTCCAGCTAGGACTGACAATTTCGACACGACTCGAAACACGATTAAAAAGCGGGTCGTCTGCGGGTCAACCCGTCATGATCCATTTAATAAACGGGTCGGCCCCGGGTCAACTCACTAACAAGAACTGAACTCGTATAACCCGTTCATTATTATTATTAGATTGGTGAACTTGAAATATTTACCTTCATCATTCTTGGGTTGAATTATTCATGAATTATATATAATTATTTATATTCTTCGTTTTGTGGAGTTTTTATTGAAGAATATATAATTTCATTACTTATCTATGGCTAGAATACACGTACATCAGATGCTGTTTTATACCAAAATTATAAATGACATAAGCAGTCAAACAAAAGACATGTGACCCTCACTGTAAACTAAATTCGCTTCACTATTGAGCCTAAATACATAAACAAATCCTCACTACCTACCTTCTTTTGAATAGTAATCTCGTAGCCTAGAGACCTTAATTAGTGTATAACTAGAGAAACTAAGATTTAAGTAGTATTCTTTGTCTTATAGAGTTTTTAGTGTATCCAATCTATTTATTAAATGAGGTTTTTTGTTTTTGATTTTGATTTTGTCAGGGGAACCCAAAGGCTTCGTAGACCCAAGATAAACCCCTTGACGCATGTGAAATGCTCCAACTGTGCATTGCAATTTGCAGCACAGTGCCTGACCACTTTGACAGCTTCGGGATTCAAAGCTAGGTTGGGGATCACACCCAACTAGGCAAGAACTACTAGATCACTTGCAGTGGTTATCTATTTATTAAATGAGTAAGCATGTTGGAAATAGGTAATCCATTTAATAAATATGTTGGATTTGTGTTTAAAATTTCAACACAATTATTAAATAAGTTGAGTTATTATAAAAAAATTAAATGAGTTATGTTTGAATTTGTCTTTTATGACACAATAAATACCTTGACCCGACACAAATACAACATGACGCAACCTATTGACAACTTGAATTAAAGTCATCAGTCAACTGAAAAGACACAATCAGACAAAAAAAAAAAAACTGAAAAGCCACGAGGGTTCATGATATGAGTTCTATTCCATGCATGCCCATGTAGAACCCAACTCCAAAGCCCAAATCCAAGGCCCAAGTTTGGTAGTTAAGTACCGGAATCAGCAACCAGACGGCGGCGTTTCGCATGTCCAAGGATCACGGGACACGTAGGTAATTTAGAAGAAAACGGCAAGACAAAACCGGAATCCGAAACGTCAGCCAGAAAACGCAGTAACCCACATTAATCGCTTTCCCATCTGCAGTTAAACGAGGCAGGTTTTGTGTGCGGTTTCGTTTTGTTAGGTACTTAAAGACAAAAACTGAAACACAAACCAACCCAACAACCTCAAAAATGACAGTCCCAAACGACGCCGCTTCCAAACTCGACAGCCACCGCGCCGAGCCGGACGCGTCATCGTCACTCGCCGATGACGGCGGTGAGGTCGCCGCTGGGAAAGTGAGGGGATCGTGGTCGCCCAAAGAGGATGAGATGCTGACTCGGCTGGTCACCCAGTTTGGCGCCAGAAACTGGAGCGTCATCGCCAGAGGAATTCCCGGCCGGTCCGGCAAGTCTTGCCGGCTCCGGTGGTGCAATCAGCTTAACCCTGGTGTAAAGCGCAAACCTTTCTCCGGTAAACCGCCATTTGCTGTTGAATTTTCTGTGGATTTTGGGTTTTTTAAATGAGTAAAGATTGTATCTTTGGATTTTTGATCAAGTGAATACTGAATTGTTTGTTCTGCTTAGTGATCTTCAACTAGACTAAGAGTTGTATTCACACTGTGAAGAAAGTTTGCAACTTTGGATTTTGGGATTGATATAACTGAGAGTTTCTAGTTTGTTATTAGTTCCTGTCTTTTTTTTTTTTTTTTTTTTTCTTCATAGCGAGACTGTTGCTGATTACCAATTGGGATTGTTGGAGTCATAGCTGAATGCTTTGTCCTGGTTACTGGTGTTCAACTAGAGTGACAGTGTCTTTTGTATTTGCATTGTTTTTGTCGTTCGTTCCGTGAAGAAATTTTGTAACTTTTGATTGTGGAATGGTTTGGAGCTGGTTAGTTATGGAGTAAGTTTTCTAGTTTGTTACATATGTTGGAAATACTAGTGTTTTGTCGAACACTAAGTATACAGTGTGTAAAAACTTGGTAGTTGTAACTGTGTTAGATTGTTATACGGAGCAATGAAAGGGAGAGGGAATTGATGGTTTTAGTGGTGAGAATAGTTGTGCCGTTAGTCTAGTTTAGCATGAGAATGGTTTAAATTTTGGTAGAACTTGAACTGATTGTAAGATTTAAACCATATGATGGTTCCAGTGTGTTTATTTATCTTTTGTGCACAAAATGGAACCTGAAAGCTCCTATTTGCGGTCTTTTTTTTAGTTGTTATGGACATCTATACTCAGGTATGTTGTTTCCAAAATCTTATCTTTCTGATTTTATAGTGGTCTATCTGTTAGATAACTAGAATGCAGGACCTCTTCATACTGCATTCTTTTTATTTAGGTAGAACTATATGGCACTCAGCTACTTGTTAAAGAATCGATAATACTGAGTTTCTAGTTTCTGATAGATGTTGGAAGTTCTGAGGGACTTTCTATGGCGTGATACTGCTGATGGAACAAGTTAATATGGTACTTTTCATTTTCTAAGTTTTATACTTTGGCTGTATCATTATGGATTTTAGTGCATACATTTATAATTCATCAACCTCCAAGGAAGAAGACTTTAGAAGTTAAATTTAGGTGGATTTTTGTTGTTGTTTGGGACTGCCATTAAGATTTAGTATCACGTTGGTTCTTGATGATTGTGGTTCTGGATGAGTTTTTTCTTGTCTCTACTGCCCTTGTTCCTCTTCTCTTTTTGCTCACATGTTGCAATTGGTTCAGGTTACAAAGCATTTCACTTTTGCCATCATTAAGAGAGAATTGCTATGAATTTGTTATTGCCTGATTATTTATCCACTGTTCCATACATGTTTGCCTTTTCTGACTTGTCAGTGGATCTTTAATTGCTGCAGATGAAGAAGATCGTATTATAGTTGCAGCTCATGCCACTCATGGGAACAGATGGGCGATAATTGCAAAGCTCCTTCCAGGTAGAACAGATAATGCAATAAAGAATCACTGGAATTCTACTTTAAAGCGTGGGAGGAAGTACATCCCTCGAACTAGAAACATGAAGGAAGATAGCAGCCTAGAGAGATCAAAGGCATCCTCTGAAGAAACCGTGTCAGCTGGGAATCTTAGTTCAGTCAGGACTCCTGAAGGAAGAGAAGTCTTGATAGTAGACAACAGCTTTAACCAGTTAGATGGAAGATGTCAAACAGAGGACGGTGTTGCTGTCACTGAATTGAAAGATAATTCAATTCTTGTTGCTGAATTAAAAGAAGAGTCTACCCTCTGTCGTCCAGTCGCACGAGTCAGTGCTTTTAGTGCTTACAACCCTTCAAATGGTCCATCAAATGGCTCCATTGTTCCAAGGCCAGTCCCAACTCATGGCCCTTTGGTCCAAACATCTAATCTAGATTTTGACTTCTGCAACTCTCTTGAAGGTGACTGTAATGAGCCTATGGTTCCTCTGCGTTGTGGCCACGGTTGCTGTGATCGAAGCGGGGGGCATTTTCAAAGCTCATTGTTGGGGCCTGAGTTTATTGACTATGAGGAGCCTCCCTCCTTCTCCAGCCCGGAATTCATCTCTTGTGCTACAGATGTGAACAATATTGCATGGATTAAGAGTGGCCTTGAGAATCGTGAAACAATGAGAGTGGCAGAGAATGTAGCAAGCCAGAGATTCTCACAAGCGGCGGCTGCTACTCCGCAAATGGGGTATTATGAAATGAATATGATGAATGGCCATATGCGCTTCGTGGAGGGACAGAACAGGCTAATGGGTATGATGACAGAAATGCTTTCAACCCCAATGCCTAGACAAACTTTTGCAATGCCAACTGAAGTTAAGGGATTGAGCTAGAAGTCATCGCTGGTTTTCCTTATTCTGGGAGGAGAAATATACAGGTTATTTTCACAGCATATTATTAATAGAAATCTTTTTGGATTCTCAGAGACTTCTTTGGGCTACAACAAGATATAAATGAGGACTACCCTCTTTTGCTTATCGATGATCCTGTTTCTACCCAGTGCTGCAATTTCTTTTTGAATTTATATGAACTGAACCACAGATCACAATATCATACATGCTTGCTCTGTCTCCGTTGAAAAACTGGAGATTGATAATCTTCATCCCTGTTCTTGGTTTTGTCCCCAAATCTCGTCCCATTGCAGTCGGAAACATTTGTGGGCTCAAAGTATTGCATGAATTTCGTTACCCCCCGTTTTACTTCTACCGTCATCAACAGCATGGTTAAATGGTGTTTACTCCGAACTAGTGCTTTTTCAGTGGCTGTATTTTAACCTCTACTAAAAGCGCAATGTTTATTTATTTTATTAAAAAAATAGAGGATTATGCGATATTAGTTTGTTGTTGGCAGTCATCCGTCTTCGTGTGAGACCCATCTTCTTGTTAAGTAGAAATGACCACTACACTCGAAGACCCACCATCGTGCCTATATTCAAATATATCTAAAAGCGCAATGTGACTAAATCAACTTTTTTGATCAGCAGTACTACGTAAAATGTTTAGTTGGAGGAATTTCACCTTTCCTGTTTTAACTTCATTATCTAAGTAACAATACAAATTTAAAGTTTTTTTCGATAGAAAGAACTAAACTACAGAAAAAGCAATCCTAATATCAAACTACTTCCTAACTGATCAAGCATAAGAGCATCTGCAGCTGGCAAGGAAAGAGCAGATTCCCACGAGGCCAGGTTAAGATGATGAATACACAGTTGAAGTTGTTTACTCCTGCTGCTCTTTCAGTGGCTATAATATTACAACTTTTACCAAATATAGGAATTGCCAAACTGTAGAAAAGTAACGACGTACTGGCCTTGAATCAGTTGTGAATGATGAATCACACACAAGCAATATTATGAACCATGAGCAATGATTAATAATTAATTAAACTCCTCCAAGTCACACTATTATGTTCTGCTTTGATTCTAAAGTATAATACTTCAACTGAAAACATAAAATTACTGTCCATCAATAAGACAGTTTCTAAAGTCTTTTCTCTACTTGGGCCAGGATTGTTTGTTAAGTTAACATTCGGTGCGACCACAAATGATGATTGAGAGAGAGCAATTTGTTTTGTTTGCTATAGAAACTACTTTGCTTGGATTCTATCTTCATCTGCCCCATTTCCTAGCTCTGCTCCTGCCAACACGACTTTGGATTTTCAGGTAATGTATAAATCTTTTTTGTTTTTGTTTTGAAATCTTTCTGTCGATTTCCAAAACTTAAGAACTAAAGACAAAAATTTTGACCAAGAGGACTGCTCTTCGATTAGTTAATAGCACTACGTGTTGTATAAGGCAAAATAGCAAGTGAATTATAGTGGTTATCGCATAATTTAAAGATGGAGTACTATTACCAGCATCAACTTGTACTTATCAACTCACCCTCGGGTCGATCGACGGCTCGACGCTTATAGCCAGCAGGATCCTATACTAGCTTTAATCTCTACCATGTAAACTCAGGATAGAGTTAATTAATTAATTAACCTTGTCTTTATATTGCTGAAAGCATTTCTCTCGTAATTATCGATCGTCAATATACAAACACTCATTGCTGACTGATCAGGCCGGCCTCTGGTTTCGTATATATGTAATTTTCTTTTGGTTCAGCTATATATTTAAGGGTCCATATCACCTAAATAATTCTTCCTTTCCTTTTTGTAAATGAGTGTCCCTTTTTGTTTTTGAGTTAGAGTTTGCTGAGAAATACATATGGTGAACTTAGAATCTGAGATGGAGGTTAATGAGATAGCGCAGGTCCTGCTGCAGATCCAAGATGAGGAAGTCTTTCCGCGACAGAAGTTCCAGGCTCATGCCCCGCCGCCAGAGGCGCCGGCTCATGAGCTGGAACAGTTTAAAAGAAGACTTGCTGGTTTGGATTTCCCAAGCAAAGTTTTTGAGGTGGTGGACTATCCTCCATTGGATTACTGCATTCGTTGGAACACTGAAGGCACAGGCCTGCAGATTGTGTCGGACGCTGATTTCCGCAAGGTTGCTTTAAACCTTCTGTGTCAGGGAAGTTTTTCCAGCCTTACCAGGCAGCTTCAGGCTTATGTAAGTTATAATAAGCTTACTTTTATTTATTTATTATTATTATTACTCAACTACGTTTATGAATCAGAAGTTTAACTTGGTCATCTCTCCCCTGGCCTCTGAATTAACACATCTTAAAATGTTCATTTATAGAGTGGATATTTACAGGGTTCCAGGCTCTATTTGGTTGTTTAATTAGTTCTTTCTTCGTTAGAAGAAAAAGAACTATTTTCCTTTAAAAAAAAGAACTATTTTCAATAAATCGTATCATTTGTCGATTCTTTCTATTTGACATTAATTGTTATATAAATTATCATAGTACTCTCTTATTTTTTGAAGACTCATCATCGCATGGATAATTTCACGAGTAATTGATGTCGATCAAATAAATATAATAAAAAAGTGAAGAAAATGTGTTGAGATTGATATTTGGAGTGTGTTGATTTTGACTTTGGGATGAGGCTCTAATTAGGATTTAGGAGATTAACTAACTAATAGCTTAAACTTGATCTTTTATATTACTATGTTCTAGGGGTTCAAGAAAAATACAAAATCCAGGTGCAAGCACGAGTACAGTCATGAAAAAGGGTACTTCCTCAGAGCCCAAAAACAAAAGTTGAAGAAAATCTGCCGCAAGCCACCACAGGCCACCGGGAAGACTCCGGGAGAGGGAAGGGAGGACCCATTGCTCAATGTGGAAGGGCGACTGACCTCTCTGGAGGCAAAGATTGTTAAAAGCAAGAGAGAATTGTAACTGAAAGCTTACTGAGCAATTCGACTCAAAAGCTTATCTTATTTCCTCTGTTTCAATTACATATATAGACTGCACTTGAAACAGCTTTTACACAAATTAAGGAAGTAAACCAAAATAAGACTCCTACTCAACTTCACTCCTAAAGACTTGGTAATTAAACAAACTGACTTCCTAGGAATTAGGATACCCAACGTACCCAACTATCTTATTCAAAAACATAAAGTTTAACACCCTCCCTTAAACTGAATGTCCCTAAGACATCAGTTTATAGCACAGAAAACTCCAGCAGCTGAGCTCTTTTCCATCAAAATCAACATCCTTCCTTGAACATACTCCAAGTAACTCTCGCAGCTTCACATAAACTGCAGGCTTGAGTGACTTTGTCAAAATGTCTGCAAGTTGGTCTTCACTACTACAAAAAATCATATCAACAACACCATCCTTGCACAGATCACGCAAAAAGTGAAATCTGACATCTATATGTTTGCTCCTCCCATGTAAAACAGGATTCTTTGACAACTTAATTGCAGAAACGTTGTCACAGAACACTGAAGTTGGTTCCTCTTGAACAAAACCAAACTTTATAATCAACCTTCTCAGCCAAATAGCTTGGCAAGCACAAGCTGCTGCAGCAACAAATTCAGCTTCAGTACTTGACAAAGTCACTATCTGTTGCTTCTTTGAAGACCAGGAAACAGCCCCACCACTCAACATAAACACATAGCCAGAAGTGCTTCTTCAGTCATCCAAATCTCCAGCATAGTCACTATCAGTAAACCCAACAAGTTCTGACATTTCTCCCTTCTTATAAAAGATACCAAAATCAATTGTACCTTTCAAGTAGCGTAACACTCTTTTTGCAGCAGAAAGATGATGCTCAGTTGGATGCTCCATATACCTGCTAATAAGACTTACTGCATACATAATATCTGGCCTTGTTGCTGTAAGATACATCAAGCTTCCAACAATCTGCTTAAACAAAGTGCTGTCAACCTTTTTGCCCTTAGGATCCTTAGTTAGCTTCAATCCTGGTTCAATTGGTGTTCCAACTGAATTGCAAGTCTTCATCTCAAATCTGTCTAAAATCTCCATAGCATATTTCTTTTGCATAATGAAAATACCTGTTGCAGATTGCACCACTTCAATGCCAAGAAAATAATGCAAGAGTCCCAGGTCAGTCATTTCAAACTCAGCCATCATTGAATGCTTGAAGCTCTTAAATAAATCTTCATCGTTCCCTGTGTAGATGAGATCATCTACATACAAGCAGACAATTAGGAACTTCCCAGCAGCTTCAGACTTTATAAAAAGAGTATGCTCATACGGACACTTTTCGAAGCCTTCTCGTGTAAAATAAGACTCTATACGACTATACCAAGCTCGGGGTGCTTGTTTTAGTCCATATAGTGCCTTCTTCAACTTGTACACCTTCTCTTCATTCCCTTGCTGCACATATCCCAAAGGCTGCTCAACATAAACATCTTCTTGCAACTCACCATGTAAAAATGCTGACTTGACATCAAGTTGATAAATAGGCCACGAATTCTGAGCTACAATTGAGATAACCAATCTGATTGTGTCAAGCCTCGCAACAGGAGCAAACACCTCTCTATAATCAATCCCATATTCTTGTTTGTAGCCTTTAACCACCAGCCGTGCCTTGTATTTGTCCACCTCACCATCTGCATTGAGCTTCGTCTTATAAACCCATTTAACTCCAATAGACTTCTGCCCCTTGGGAAGATCTGTCAATTCCCAAGTGTTGTTCTTTTCAATGGCCTTGATCTCTTCATCCATAGCTCTCTGCCACTTTAATTGCTTAACTGCTTCTTGGAAAGAAACAGGATCACATCCCATAAAAAGAGCAAAATGGACAAGTGGATCACCATCTCGATTAATTCCACTAACCTGATAATCTTGCATCCAATTTGGCCTTTTTCTTGTTCGTTGAGGTCTTGAGCCAGGTGATTGATCATTTTCAACTTCTGTAGGTGTGACTGATGATTGCAAATCTGCTACATGAGTGGTAATAGAACTTGGTGGCTGCTGACTTCTTTCTTCTTCATCCATTTTATTAAGATCTGCTGAAATATGATTCCCATTGCTACCAACAGTCCATTGCCATGTTCTACTCTCATCAAATACAACATCACGGCTAACAATTATCCTCTTTGAGATGGGATTGTACAATTTGTAAGCCTTTGAGAGCTCACTGATGCCAAGAAAAATGCACTTCTCTCCCTTGTCATCAAGTTTCTTCCTCTTCTCATCTGGAACATGAGCAAAAGCGATGCATCCGAAAATTCGGAAATGATCCACCGCTGGTTTGTGTCCCTTCCAGGCTTCTTCAGGAGTCATGTTCTTGACAGCAAATGTTGGGCTTCTGTTCAATATGTGGATGCTCCAATTCACAGCTTCAGGCCAGAAGCTTTTGGAAATGCATTTGTTTGACAACATGCTTCGAACCATATTCAAGATTGTACGGTTCTTCCTCTCACTAACGCCATTCTGTTGTGGTGTGTAAGCTGCGGTGAGTTGCCTTCTAATGCCATTCATCTCACAGAAACTTGCAAACTCTTTAGAGTTGAACTCTCCACCACGATCTGTTCGCAAGACCTTAATTGTTCTTCCAACTTCATTCTCCACAAGAGCTTTGAAACTCTTAAAAGCCGTAAAAGCTTCAGACTTTTCTTGCAAAAAATATACCCATGTCTTCCTGCTATAATCATCAATGAACGTTATAAAATACCTCTTACCACCATTAGAGGTTGGATTTATTGGTCCGCAAATGTCTGAATGAACCAGCTCTAATGGGTTTAGAGCTCTCCATGCATTTCCTCTGGGGAAGTGAACACGATGTTGTTTGCCAACAACACAATCTTCACACACTTGTGATGGAGAGACAATATGTGGAAGACCTGTCACCATGCTTTTCTGTCTTAGAGTCTGCAGCCCATTGAAATTGAGATGCCCATACCGAAAATGCCACAGCCATGCCAAGTCTTTTACTTTTGCAGAGAAACAAGCTTGGAGACTTGGTCCATCATCTTGAATAATTATGGGAAACAATCGGTTTGATGTCATTTTAACCCGAGCAATTACACCTCTTGTTGAATCTTCAATGAGGCAAACTCCATTTTTAATGCTGATCTGATAGCCTTTCTCTTGTAGTTGACCCAGGCTAAGCAAGTTGCTTTTCAAATCTGGAACATAGAACACACTGGGAACTCTTTCAACAACGTCATTTTTCATACGAACATTGATACTTCCTTTCCCCATAACAGAGACAGTAGAATTGTCTCCGAACTTCACAATATCTCTGAAGGATTCATCCAAGTCAGAAAATAACAGCTTATTGCCACACATATGATTACTGCATCCTGAATCTAAATACCACAGATTATTAGACTTTTCTTCCTTGTTATGACATGCCATCAATAAGGTTGTTTCTTCTTCTTCTATCTCAGCATAATTTGATCTTTCTCCCTGACCTCTAAAGAAATTAGGACATTCTGACCTATAATGGCCATACCTGTGGCAATTGAAACATTCAATATTGGATTTGTCAAACCTTGATCCTTGACCACGCCCTCTGCCTCTGGAATAGGAATTGAATCTGCCTCTGCCTCTTCCTTGACCACGTCCTACTCCCTCAAAAGCAACTGGAGTGTTGGAAGAGACCTTCAAAGCTTGCTCCTCTGTTGTAGCCCCTTGATTAATTCTCTGCTCATGAACCAACAACGAACTTTGCAGCTCATCAATCGAAACTTCATCAATGTCATGTGATTCCTCAATCGAACATACAACATAGTCAAATTTTGTATGCATCGATCGAAGAATTTTTTCAATAATGGTGACATCTCCCAGCTTGTCACCATGGATTCGCATCTTGTTTGCAATAGCCATGACTCTTGAGAAGTAATCATTGACTGACTCTCCCGTCTTCATTTGAAGAGTCTCAAAATCTTTGCGGAGGGCTTGAAGCTGTGCACGCTTCACTTTGGCTGATCCTTGATACTTCTTTCTCATTGAATCCCAAATTTGCTTGGATGTGTCCTTTTGAAGAATAGTCTCCAAAATTGTGCGGTCAATTGCTTGAAACAAGTAATTTTTCGCCTTGAGATCCTTCAACTGCTGCTCTTCCTGCACCCTTTTCTGTGCAGCCGTCAACACTTCTCCAGCAGCGGCTGGTTCAGCAATCCCGGTTTCAATGATGTTCCAATACTCCTTGGACCTCAGAAAATTCTCCATAAGCATGCTCCAATGGTCATAGTGACCATCAAAGCGTGGAATTGCTGGTTGCACATAGTTGTTGTTGTCGGATGCCATGTTCACTTTCTACTGCAAGAAAGCTGCTGCTTCCTTCTACCTCAGGCCCAGTGGGGGCTCTGATACCACAATGTTAAAAGCAAGAGAGAATTGTAACTGAAAGCTTACTGAGCAATTCGACTCAAAAGCTTATCTTATTTCCTCTGTTTCAATTACATATATAGACTGCACTTGAAACAGCTTTTACACAAATTAAGGAAGTAAACCAAAATAAGACTCCTACTCAACTTCACTCCTAAAGACTTGGTAATTAAACAAACTGACTTCCTAGGAATTAGGATACCCAACGTACCCAACTATCTTATTCAAAAACATAAAGTTTAACAAAGATGACTTGTCTTCAGGCAATGTCTAATGTTGAGGCATGGGGAAAGGACCAGTGGCTCCGTGTGGAAGGGCGACAAACGTCGCTAGAGGCAAAATTGACTTCTCTCGATGCAAAGTCCGACCGGATGATCTCTGAAATGGTTGCAATCTGGCAACTTGTTGAATCACGAGCTCACCGCCTCACCCCACATGGTTAGCTTAGCTTCCGGTATATATCGATCAGAAACTTCACCATTGCAACGTATAGCATGCATGCATAAGCAGGGTTTATAAGGAGGCTCTCCCATCAATTTGGGCCGGGTTTTTCCTGAAAAATCAATTAGAAGTTTTTAACATTCCACTCTCCACTGCAAGTCTTCATTATCTAATGTTTTGTATTGTCTTTGTAGGTTGGTTGATGGTGGGTACGTGATCCGTCATGATGTCCTAGATTCAGACTTTGTCTTTGGAGCAATGTTATATAAGAAGACTTCATACTATTTTATCTGTAGTCAATAAAAATTCCATTTGTCGGAATTTAATAAACCAAATCCTATTTGCTGGACGACAACGGATTAATAATTTCATCTGCAGCTCATCTAATTGAGTTTCTGCTTCATGTTTAAGACTTTTTGTTAATGAACTTCATCTTTCTGAGTCTGCATGTTAGTATTTAATGTGAATGACGACTCTCCAGTTTCTTTAGTTATATTTGAATTAGCCAAAACCAAGATATTTGATTAGGTTTCATACATGCACACATGTGCATTATACACCCTGCTTGATACATTTCGTTTTTAATTTTGAACTCTAGCTCACAGTTCAGTGAAGATCATCTTACAGCCTCAAAGAGACGAGAGACTTCATAGCTGAAAGTAGTTGTACATGCATGCTAGCTGCCAGTCATATTCAGCTAGGACTTGAAGCAACCTCTGAATGTCCATATACACCCGGCAACACAGGAAGCAAGGCTGTGGCCTGAGTGAAGCTCAGATCAGGAAACGTCTTGACGGATCCTCATGCTCGTCAAGAACATGACCTCTCAAAGAGGTCTGAAAGCACAGAACTGAAGTGTTCAACATCGGAAATAAAGTAAAGGTCATTCCTCACTTCACCTATAAAAGATCTCTCATTCTCTCCTCATTTATTACTTACCCAACTTTATTTTGTCAACATGAATACATTGACTGACTTAAGTGCATTGGAGAAGCGAAGATCGCCAACTGCGGTCTCTTTACTTGACAGGTAACGCTGACACATTTTCTCACTAAATCAGCTGAGACTCCAGATCCGTGTCCGCGTCAACAAGTTCAGACCACCCCCTGAATCTTGAGCATTAATAGTAGTGGTGAGTTTTCATTTAAAAATCAAACTCCCTGCTACTGCTACTCCATGTTTATATGTCCATTTCCAACCTCTTTTGATAGAATGCAATTAGTGGGTTAGACGTCTCACACGACATCATAATTTCACCCGATAAGATCTCCTAAATTCCTACACAATTGTTGATCCCTTTTTCTTTTTTTTCAAATAGGGCTGGTGCGGCTGCCCTCAAACCTTGATTAATGAAATTGCAGAATACCGGGGGGGGGACGTAAAGCCTGAACCCCATATTACAATAAGCATAAGGAGGATATCCTGAAATAATACCAGGGACTCTCCACAAAATCTATGTATTCTAACAAGTACCAATTAGCAAAGAGTGCACGAAAGGCTATTCCATTTGGTTTGACATAGCGGTGACATACCAGAAAAATAATTTTATAACGAAGAAGCATCATTACAAATAGTTGCTCTATTGAGTCTACGATATCTCTTAGAATTGATACTAATGATACATACAGTTGTCACCTTAAGATCTTCTCTAAATAGTTGATTTCTAATTTGCACCGTTTTCTTTGAAGTAAAGTACAACAAAGCTCAAGACAACTTTTACAAACACTCTAAAGTCCGTAATATTTCATTTTGTGTTAATATGTAAATTTCTCACAAATAAGAACAACAACTCATAAATCCAAACTGTATAGACCCAAGCGTATTCTAGAAAAATTCAAAGTAAAAGTTAACATGTATGGTAGTTGATGATGTTTGATGATGTAGCCGCGATCGAACAAGTGATATTATATTGAGAAATGTGTGCAAATGCAAGAAGTAATTTTGAGCAAGTCTGGATCATAATTTAGTACAATTGCTACTACACATAACAAGTAGCGGACTCAGTAATATATATAAACGGGGGAAAACATCACCAATGGTCACTAAGTTATGACTTATTCGACACTTAACTCACTGTATTTTCAGCAATATCACTTAACTCACTCAGTTTTACATCCGTCTTTCACTTAACTCACTGTCGTTAATTTTACCGTTAAAAGCTATTAAAATTGAGGGTATATTTGTCTAAACACTAAAATTGCATTTCTAACTTTTTTAAAATAAAAAAAAGACAATTTTTTTTTTCAAATTATATTTAAGTTAAAAAAATCATTTTTTATTAGAAATCTCATAAATTGAAAAAAGACTAATAAATGTAAATTGAGGGTATATTTGTCTAAACACTAAAAAAATGCATTTCTCACTTTTTTTTTTCCAAATTACACGTAAGTTAAAAAAAATCATTTTTTATTAGAAATTTCAGAAATTTAAAAAAATTGAAAAAAAGTCTAATAAATGTAGTTTTTTTTTTAAGTTAAAAATGATTTTTAAGTGTTTTGACAAATATACCCTCAATTTTAACCGCTTCTGACGGTAGAATTAACGGCAGTGAGTTAAGTGAAAGACGGATATAAAACTGAGTGAGTTAAGTGATATTGTTGAAAATACAGTGAGTTAAGTGTCGAATAAGTCATAACTCAGTGACCATTGGTGATATTTCCCCATATAAACGGGGACAAAAATCGAAAAGCAGAGGAATGCCAAAATTGAAGCAAATATTAAAGCTACTGCATACATCATATAAATTAAGCTGCTGTGTACAAGAAGCAAATAGGAAGGAGATCCCAAAGCTGCTGTGTACATCTTAAAGCTAGAATTTGATTCAAATTCTACAAAGCAGATCAATCTAAGAAAAAGGCAAAGCCAGGGACCCAAAACACAATATCAGTAAAACAGTCACCACCTCCTTACTCACCTACATTTGATTTGAACAAATAAACATCACCAACAAAATGCAGCATCTTTGGCTTATGCTATATTCTAACCAATTACCGAAGTCATTAATTAAACCAATTAGAGATAAACCTTTGTTTCCCTTCTCCACACTCTGCTTTGACAAGCTGATGATTTCTAGGCTGACAAGGTCCTTATTGCATATACTTGCTTCAAATTATATCCCTAAGATTGGGATGATGATAATATGAAATTTTAGTCATTTCTCCAGGATCAGAAGGAAGATAAGCCAAATCAAATTCTACAAAACTCTGTTTTGATCTTTCACTCTTTGTAAGGGGTGATGATAACTTGTTTAATGTTCGTTTAAATAATCAGTTTCTTTCGTTTTCATGTATTTTTTTGGCACCGAGGGTTTGCTGATCTGGGTTTGTTTTGATAAGAATCATTGCAAGAACAAATCTTTTATTTCTTATCAATTTGCCAACAAATAACTGGGTCTGTAATTTTGTTTTACCTCAACGCTCCTAAATTGAACTCCTATGTTCATTTACTGAAAAGGAAGAAAAAATGAAATTGATAACGTGAATTGATATCCATCATTCCAGTGGCTCATTTTGGGTCTCAGTCTTCTCAGGCTCTTAGCTCACCTTCATCAATTGCATGGTTCATTCTTTTGCCTCGGGTCCAAATATCCATTAATCGATTCTTCACTATTTCCAAGTTTCTTGAATTTCCATTTTATAAGGAAACTGATCTATACCAATTTTGGAGGATATTTGCTTCATTTCATAACTTTGTTTACCTGGAAAATGGTTTTTTGTTTTTTTTGAGAGAACTGGTAAATGGCTTTTGGGAACATGGAGAAGTGTTATCGAAGAAGAGAGAAGAGACTCAAAAACTTGTAAATGCTGTTAACTGTGGTTAATGTGGAAGAGGTTGTAAGTTGTAACAAGTTAACAACCATGGGCAGATGGGCTGAGTTTAGATTGTGTCGAAAAAAACAAATAAAAAAGAGAGAGACTCATTTCTGTTTGTCTTGTATTGTTGGAGTTTCCATGTGCACTCTATTTCTCAGGTTTGACACGTGGCGGTAGCCCAGTTCAGCCCTCTTTGTTTTGATGAGAACTTATACGAGTCACTGTCTCATTTGTGATTGAAGACTGAAGAAAGAGGTGAGTGAACGCCCCCATCTTCAAGGTGAAGCGTTGCCGCGAGAGTGGCAGGCATCGCTCTCATCCTGGCTCTGTCGCGGCAAAGGCTTCCCCCTGGATGTGGAGGCTGCTTTGTTGGATTAATCGCCTGCAGATTGGCAGACGTCTACTTTCTTGGAATCTTCATGTTTGATTTGTTTTGATTCATGGATTAGTTTGAGTTTGAGTTTTTCGATTAGTTTTTGTTGTTCTATGTTTTCAAGTTAATAATTGAATTTGCTGTTGGTATCTGATGTATCATGCTTGATTGATTAGACTTTGACTATAGAAGTTTCAGTTTCTTTTAAATTCGATGCTAAAAGTTTGTATTTTTTGTTTTTTGTTTTTGTGGGTTAATGAAAGGTGTTAAAAGACTTAAAACTTGCAAGGTAAATGAGTCATTAGAGATAGTTGTGGTTGGTGGTTGAGATTGGTATAAGACGGTAGTATACCTGTTTCATTTGATTTAGTGTGGTTTCTACTTATTTTTAGTTGTTCGCTACTTTATTTTCTGTTCATATTTGAAATTCATGGATCCCATGGGTACCGTAGAAGCATGAACTGTGCTACAGAAGGTCATAGGAAACGAGAAGGGAGAGGGAATTCATGATTATATGTGGTGAAATCGAAATTGATCGTGAGGTTATTACTGGAACTGAGATAGTTACATAATGAGTCTGCTATGACACACAAATTGGTCATGTATTGTTTAAAGGGGGAAGTAATTTTAAGAATTACATGTGGTTGCTTCAGTGCTTATTCACTGTACAGAATGCAACATAATAGCTTCCTTTAGCATGGTATATATTTGGTTGATGTGGAATTTTATGTTGATTTATCTGTTATGTAATTAGTATGTGTGCGGTTCTTTTAATCTCAATTATTCTTATATAGGTAAAATGTATCTTGGATTTATTCTGTAAGTAGAACTATATGGCATTTGACCAATGTTCAAGGAATGAAAGCGACAGAGTTTCTAATTAGAAATTTGTTCAAAAGTTCAGGACTTATTTTGACACATAACACATTATGACTAGATGGAACACGTTTTAGCAGTCAATTAGGTAGAATATACTCTGGTTGCCTGACCTTTGTGCGATGATATTGAATCAAATTTGGTGCTTAAATTCTATATTCATCCGCAAGAACAGTGAGAAGGTAAATGTAGTAGTTCTTGCTGTTTGGGAGTGGCATCAAGGCATAGTATCATGTTGGTTTTGATGATTGACTTCCTGCATTATTTTAAATATCTTCCTTTTCTTTGATTTTTGATAAAATGTTGTCATTGGTTCAGGCTAGTGAATGAATATACCTGAAAGTCTTGAATTCTTTGCATTACAATGGGAAGAAAGAGAGTAGAGGAATTTGATACTGATATACTCTTTCATCATTGTTGCATAGTTGGTGCTTTTCTCGAAGTGTTTGAGTGGTACTTAATAACTTCAGATGATTACATCCCATGTTTCCCTTCTTCCAGGTACGACAGAATGCAATTAAGAATAACAGGAGTTTTCCACTAATGTAGTAAAGTGCACCAGTGCTTCAATTCAGAATTTCTACCGAGAGCTGGTGGAATTGATGGAGGATGGCAGCTTTGACAGAGTATCATAAGAAACATAAGTTAGTAATATTATTCATTAAGACTCCGGAAGGATGAGGTCTTTATGGACCATCGACCTAACCAGTTGTAGCTGTCAGAGGTCAAACAAGGAGTTGAAACATATCAATTGGTAGACCATTGTTAAAAGAAAGAGATGCTGTATTTGTGGTGTTGCTGAATCAAAAGTGTGTTCAAGTCTTATGGTGGAATCAAAAGAGGCATCCAGCTTCAGAGCTAGGCAGTCCCAATTCATGGCACTGTGCACCAAGCATTTAAACTAGATTTTGACTTGTTCACTCCCTTGAAGGTGACTGCAATTAGCCTACGGTTCCTCTGTGTTGTGGCCACTGTTGCTGCCATCGGAACCAGGGGAGTTCTCGAAGCTCATTTTTGGGACCTGAGTTTATTGACTATGAAGAGTCTCCCTCCTCCATCCCTGAATTCATCTGTTGTGATACAGATGTGGACAATATTGCATGGATTAAGAGTGGCCTTGAGCATTGTGAGACGACGAGTAGCAGAGAATGTAGCAAGCCAGAGATTCTCACAAGGGACGGCTACTACTTCGCAAATGGGGTATTATGAACTGAATATGATGAATGGGCATAAGCGCCTTGTGGAGGGACAGAACAGGCTAATTGGTATGATGACAGAAATGCTTTCAACCCAGAAGCGTGGACAAACTTTTGCAATGCCAACTGAAGTTAAAGGACTGAGCTAGAAGTCATCGCTGGTTTTCCTTTTTCTGGGAGGAGAAATATACAGGTTTATTTTCACAAGCGTATTATGAATAGAAAATTCAGAGACTTCTTTGGGCTACAACAATATATGAATGAGGACCACCCTCTTTGCTTAATATATTTGAACTTAACCCACAGATTGCAATGTCATACATGCTCCGTTTCAGTTCAAAAACTGGAGATTGAGAATCTCCATCCCTATTCTCGAACTTGTTTCCGGTTTCTTCCCATTAGAGTCAGAAAACCAAAATGAGGGCTTCAAGTATTACATAAATTTCTTTACCCTGTTCTCCTTCTACCCTCATGTAACTGTTGCTTTTTCGGTGGCAATTTTTCAGCTTTTACTAAAGCTTACTGTATGATTTTGCCAAACTTGAGGTGAAAAAGTAGACTCACATTCAAATAATGGTGAACAATGATTCAGAGCAGAGAAAAATATCATGAACAATGATGGATCAGCTGTTGGTGCACTGAGTGCCCCCCACCTTTGTTCTTTATTCAAGCAACCTCCCTCCAAGACACATACAATACTTTCACAGTCGAAAATACCCTTCAAATAACCATGTTATTAATCATAGTGTATGGGCAAGCCCGACTTTACCGGTCTCCAATTCGCCATAAGCTAAACCTCGACACGCCTCAGAGACAAAGACCGGGTCTCTGGGTTTGGTACTTTGGTGGTCATACAAAAACTCAAAGACAAAGACTGGAGTCGTCACGTCAGTTACGCAAGTGAACTGGGAAGGAGATAAAAAAAAGCAACAGACGAACAAGACAAAGGTGCATCTGCTGTTGGTGGCACACATTTTTTGTGATCTGTGTGACAACAAAGCAGTGTCCTTCAAGGTCACCTCAATCACTGCCTTCCGTAATTTCTCATAATTTCTTTCTTCAAATTAATGCCACGCTTAAATAATTTATAATCGGCTTGTTTTAACAGTCGGAAACTCGTTAAATTAATTCATTATATTAATAAATAGTGATTAATCCAATGGTTTTCAGTTTCGGATTAGAACTTTGGAACACTACAGAGTTTTTGCTTATGATGAACAAAGCATTAAAAAGCTGAATGGAAAATACTAATCAAATTTGTGTCACATGGTTTTTTACTGTTCTCAATGAATGTGACAATGTCAGACTATATTTTCTCTGTTTTGATTACCAAAAAAGCGCTGAACTTGCCCAAAAAAGCAGAGTACGGGTCAAAAGTCGCTTGGTTTGGGGCACACAAATAAAGCTACAACATGTTTCCTCTGCCCATTGCAAAATTACTGTTTTTGCGTATAAAGATCTTTACTGATCTTTTTCCCTCCTCAAATTGCTGTTCAGAGTGTGTCTGACACAGAAAATAAGTGAGTGAGAGAGAGAGAGAGAGAGAGAGAGAGGAGGGTTGGTAACAGTAGCCAGTTGCTCAAAATCTAAGAAAAGCACCCAACTTGGGTTGAAAGAAGTCACCTTTGAGCTTCTTTGGGGCATTAATGATCTGGGCCTCAGAGAGCCATTACATGAAGATTCTGATTCTCTCTCTGGGTCTTGAAAATGGCATCCAAAACCCAAGTTGTAGTTGTTGATGTTGAGCAAGGAGGTCGCCGGAGCTCGGGTCATGGGTACTCGGATTCCGGGTCAGATGAGGAGGAGGAGGAGGAGCACAGGAGCTCGTGTGTGTCCGGGAGTAGTGAAGAGATTGTGGAGAGGGGATCCTCTGAGAGTGAGTCTTCGGTAGAGGAGGAGGTGGATCTGGAATGTGGAGGGGTGCCTGCTGAAGTGAAGGTCCACGTGGCAAAGGTGAAGAGGGATTGTAGGATTTGTCATCTGAGCATGGATGCAACCAATCATGAATCTGGGATTCCTATCGAGTTGGGGTGTTCTTGCAAGGAGGACTTGGCTGCTGCACATAAACAGTGTGCTGAGGCCTGGTTCAAAATCAAGGGTAACAAGTAAGTTTACCAATTTAACCCATAAAGATGAATTCTTTTTGTGTTTTGGGGCTTACCCAGATTTTGGTTTTCACTTGATATTCTTGGAATGTGATTACTGTGCTATGCCTGTGTATCCCTTTTGCTATTTGGGTTAACTTGGTTGTATTACTCTTCGGGGAATCTTTGAATTTGTTGTATGGTACGCTCTACTTAATAATGCAAACTTAAATTAGGATGCAATGTGTTCTACTTTATAAAGGAAAAAGCATATTACTGTGAATCAAGAGCATCAACATTTAATAAAGGGGAAAGATGAAGCACTAGCAGTCCTGCATGGGTTTCCAACTCTGCAAATTTGATTCTTCTCCACCCAGTTCGTTTCATGTTGGAACACCTACACGTTTGCGTTTCTCTCCCCGCTTTTGCCAACCTACTTTTCTTTTACTTTTTTTTGCTTAGACAACCTGGATGGTGATGCCTACTTTATTGAAGTCGAATAAATTGGCTCTTGCAGATACACTGCTGATATGATTTGTTGACCTAGTCATTGAAGTCATTTTGAGTCTGCAGTCCATTTAATAAACTTGTTTTAATAAGCTTACATACATTTTTACGCACTTTTCTGTTCATGCTAGATGTTTTAGGGAAGTGAAGTGCTTTTATCAGTTTCCTTTTCTCATACGAGCATAGTCTATGAGCTTTAGCCAACTTGGTAGCTCTTAGAGTTGTAAGATGCTATCTTATGATGACTGATCACTAAATGAAGTAAAGTAGAAACTTGTGTTGAATGATCTGGGTCTAAGGTAGCATGCTGATTGGGGAATCCCCAGCCTTAGATTATATTACATAACTGACTAGAAGAACTGTGCTCTATATTTGACTATATGCCATGTAGAATCCATTACATGGTCAAATATGTGGAATAATTATCTCAATATGTTAACAAATCTTGATGAATCTTCAGGGGTCAACGTGTTGGAAAACCCCACAAAATTATCAACTCTGGCTATTCTTTTCAGGTGTTTTTGTCTTTTTCTCATGCTACTTGGCAACAATATCATGATTTCGTCCATGCTTACATGTCCATTGCTTCCAAGTAGCGTATGCTTGTATTCCCTTATTCTCCTCAAGCTGGTCATTGAATATTCTGCTCCAGAACCCTCAGTCAGGTCCTAAATGATTGGCATATCAATATTAATATGGATTTCAGCCTATTGTTCCTTCTTACTTCAGGAAGATACCAATGTGAGTTAGGACCACAACATCTAGATGTTTCTTGAGCTTCAACTTTGGTGGAAGCACAGTTTGAGTACTGACAGTTTATATAGGATTTTCTTTTCAGATCCCAAAATCAGTTTTCCTTCTCTCTTAGTATCGTGGATTTGTTGATTGGAGTAGAGTAGAAACTGATTTACAACAGTTGTGGGACTCATTAACTTTAAATGCATACTAAACTGGGTCACACAAAAAAAATAATGGGAAACCGTAGAGATATAGAAAAAGAAGTCTGTTTAAATTTGTTTATTATTAACATATGCTTTCCCTACTCGCAAAAACCAATGTGAGTTGGGACTGCATCTAGATGTTCCCTGAGATTCAACCTAGGTGGAAGCACCGTTTGAGTACTGGCGTTTTATGTAGTATTTTCCTTTATAATCCTGATATCAGTTTTTTTTTTCCCTATCGTAGCACTGTGAATGTGTTGATTGGAGCAGAGTAGAAAGTGGTTTACAATGAGTTTTGGGACTCATTGATGGATATATGGTTTAAAATGCATATTAAACTGGAAGACCACAAATAAAATATTGTGACACTGTGGAGATATAGGGCAGAAATACTTTTTTATTTTTCTTCTAATTCCTACTTTTCACTTTCTACAAGGTCAGTGTCACCTCTAGGTAATTTTTTTGAGTGAATAAATCACCTGGAGTTAAGGTTGAGGACCGGTATAATGCTTACACAATGCTTTCTGCTTTCTTTTTCTGGTTTTCTGCTATAAGTTGATGATCTTTTTTTATGTAATAATGAACTGCAAAGTGCATTGCATCCTCATGACCTTGTAACTACTATTCTTTGCTCAGTATGTTTTTAAAGGAAATATGGTAGAACCAATGTCTATCGTGCTGAGCTGGTAAAGTCAACTATATACCAAAAGGAGCATGATTTTACAGAAGCCGCCTATTAAAGGATAATTGTTGATTGCTCTAACATCCCAAATGCAGTATTGAAAAACAGTAGTTTTAAGCTTTTGTATCTTACCTTGATTTGCTAGAAACTCTGCAATATAATTGGATTTACATATACATGTCAAAGGAAGAATCTTACTTGCTTCAGCTTATCCAACTTTTCTGACATCATGTTAGGTGTATCTTTGCCTTGATTTCATTCAATCTATGCACTCTTGGAGAGTATCATAATTTTACATTACTTTTCATTCCTCAAGGGAATGATATATAAGTTGTTCGTATTGGAAATAATTTCCATTCATTCTGTGGGTGTCAAATTAATGCATAATGTTAAGGAAGATCTCGCGGGTTTGGTGACTCTAACCAAGTATCAAGCAAGGGGGACCTTGTTCCCGCCAGATCATAATTAGCTGTGGTTTGATACATTTATGGACTCAAATTCACCGCAGTTGTAGAAAACTGGATTATTGCATGATATTGACAAGAAGATCTGGAACTTCCTAGACAACATGGGAAGGAACTTTTTAAGTAACTGTTACTTCTATTTGCTTGCAGCATAAGATATATGTTATATAGATTATCAAATTCATTTTGGTGTAGATTGAATATCTTTTAGCACTTTGACCAAAACATAGGAGTTGCTTATCACATGCTTCCTTGGGCTACACTTCGCATGTTTTTTGTGTATATTATCACTGCTCAACTTCATCTCTAATATGTGATTGCAGAACCTGTGAGATCTGCGGATCAACTGCACGCAATGTTTCTGGGGTGAATGAAGCTGAGTTGGCAGAGCAGTGGAATGAAGCAAATGATACTGCAGTGCCACCAGCACCAGTTGCCACTACACAGCCAGCAGAGAACCGAAACTTCTGGCAGGGTCATCGGTTCCTCAACTTCTTGCTAGCTTGTATGGTCTTCGCCTTTGTCATCTCTTGGCTCTTTCACTTCAATGTACCCTCATAAGAAGTATTTTTCTACAGCAATGATATCAAGGTAACAAACAAGCACCTTACTAGCTCTGGAGTAAGCTTCTTCTCGGTCTCTATGTTGTCTGTATATTAGTAAAGGCTAGCAGGTTGTTGTAATTTATGTTTCCATTGTTAAATTTGATTGGCAACTTGATTAGCACCAGTATGTTGTTGTACTATCTTAACTTCGGATGCTTTACTTTTGGCCAGATTGGATGAACAGCCTCCTTATATATAAGATTTGTGGCATATGCCCCATGTGGTATTGTCATTATTTCTCTCATTTTGGTATTTGTATTAGCTGCCTAAGCCAGATAGAGATGCAGAGTCTGCAATTTAATTAAATGTCAAATTTGATCTACTTCAGTTTAATAAACCAAATCAAACACATAATCTTATGAGATACTCCAACCCTGAAAAGCCTTCAGGTGCTAAAACTAGTTAGGGTTCTATGTCATCCAAAGAACGAAAGTGCTCTTGGTTTTCAAGGAACTGTTGAAGGGCTTCTGTCATTAAGCATATTCGGAGTGATGATGGACACTGATATCGTGTCTGACTTAATCAATCTAGTTCAAGAGCAGATTGTGACAAGACTCGAGGAATCCCTCGTGTGATTTTATCTCAAAAGACTTCGGTGCGATATGGTGAACGTAATTAAATCGAGAGTAGATCATATGGTAACCTCAGAACGTGGTTAGAGGTTGAGAATTGTAACATCAGCTGATAAAATGACAATGACTACAGTTCCCGGGAGGAGAAGGAATTAGAAAATTGGTCAGGTATATGGTCTCTATGCACGAGTTGTGCGCTGCATTAAACGGTGCCGTGATTAGCGATCACAGTCTTAATAGGCCACAGACATAGCTCGTGGTAGGAACTCACTTGACACTATCAAATATTCTTATTTCTTGTTTGTTTTTATTGCTGATATCCATAATTAGTTTTGGGTTCTCCAGTTACAGTATCCTCTTTCCAATGTGTATGATCACTCATAATTTCTTGACATCATTGAAAGCAGTTTTAAAATTGAGTAATTCAGGGCAACTCGGCCAAAGTAGACTAGATCTGGCCTTATGACCCCAAACTCAATCAACTCAAAAAAAAAAAAAAATTTATAGACAGAGATATAAAAAAATTTCTATAAAAAATAAAAAAAGACAGTCATGAGCACAAGACTCTCATAAAACGTAAAATAAAAAAGGTATACATTTTTGCCAACAAACAATTCGTCGGCAAAAACTTTCCGTAAAAAGGAAAGATGCACTTTTCTTATTTGAATTTTTATTTCTAAAAAAAAACGCATTGTCCCATGAATGTTTCGTCCCAAAAATTCTTCAATTAAAAAAGAAAATAAGAGAAGACACACTTAGGTCGGCAACTATGTCGTTGGTGAGAGCCTCAAATATATAAAAAATTATAACAAATGGACACTCCTTCTGCCGACAATTAATTTATCAATAAAAATTTCCTATCAACATCAAATTATTCATCTGTAAATAATGCTAAAGTTTTTGGGTTAAACGATTTTTATCCGGATATCAAATTTCTAGTTTCAAGGTGTATAATTTTGGGAATCTCCAACTCTATTCCGTAGCTACTTATCAGTAATTAACTCAGGTATGTTCACCTATATTGTGATCCAGTATCTCGGAATACAAGGATGTATTGCTTCCTCTGAAATGGAAACGGTCACCTGCATCATTTTCTTACTTTAAAACTATACCCCTCTGTGATTAACAACTTATACGGTTATACCCATTAATTTAATAAGGGTTAGTACCTGATCAATTATAAACAATCAAGTTCTTGCTTGTCCTCTAGAGGGGCTACTGTGTAAGAGCATAGGACTCTATTATTTTATGAAAAGCATTAAAAAGAAAAAGCAGATATGGGGTTGGAAAATTTGTTGTGGGATGCAAAGAATTATGATCGATGTGGGTCAGATAGGAACACTCTTCTGGGACCTTCGGGCCATACATGAGAGATGCCTTACGCTATTCTGTGTTGAACATTAAAAAGAAGAGATGAAGAAGACCAATGCCAAAAACAGCATGGCATATCTTTTATTTTTATAGACCAGATTTCTCATCCGTAGAATGTCTTTAAGAAGATTGTTACCTCGTCTTCAATCTAATGGATAAAAGGTATATAATCCAACAAAGTTACAAAAAAATAAAGCAATAATGTTTCTTTTATAGATTTCATAAAATCGTGCATGCCATGATTGAGAGATCCCAATTATCTCTCCCATTCAGATAATTTATAGCATATAATTCAGAAGAGCTTTGTACCTTTCAGTTTCTTATTTTCACAATTAAAGATCACAGAGGCCCGCAATGATGCTTATTCATTAGAAGAATGAAAACAAAAACAAAATTAATTTAGAAATTTAGCAAAGCAGAGAATGTAGAGAAGTTGCAGCTAATATTGTAATGCAGCAGCAATATGGCAAATTGGGAGACATATATAGTTAGATTGTGTTGTCTCAATTCAACCACCATATAATCTATACGGTTGAAATGCTCAATTAAAACGTCCGTCGCGTGCTCCTAATCATAATCAAAGCTGATTATTGTTCTTATCAACCTGTAATGTGTAACAGGTTTCCCCTTTAATTAGTAATGGGAGAAATGCCCTCTTTTGCTTTGATCTTTTGTGTATTGCTAATGCCTAAAACCCCAATGGCAATATGCTTCACTATGTAGGATTAGCAGTGTTTTATTTTTCTCTCATATTGGAATCTGTAGGGAATGGCTAGAAGAATTCAATGAGAGAGAGAGAGAGAGAGAGAGAGAGAGAGAGAGAGTACCACCATTCTTTGTTGTCATCCCTAATTGGATGTCTAAGCAGAGTAGTTGGATTAGTCATTAGTGACATAATTTGTAAGTCATTCTCAATTTCCAGTAAGACCATTATCTATGAAGGTCAAGTTAATGCTAACTTGCTAAGGAAGATGATAGCCAATGTCATTAGGCGGGCGAAATTACTACTAATCATTAGAGCTACTAATGATTAGAGCTTAATACACCGTTGGCTTTGCTCACTCTAAGACTTTGTTTGGCTTGTGAATTAAAGATTTTTATATAGAAAAATAATTTCCTACCAAAGTTCGGTAATTGTATGCTTGAATCTTTTTGGTGTCTTGAGTTTGCTTTAATTTCCATTAACTTCATTATTTCAGTAAATGAATGGAAGCGGCATCTTACTGAAACGGGACCAATTCATTTTCACTCCATAAAGCAAACGAAACCTAACCTCAGGATAATCAAAACTCAAGATACATGAAATGATTATTTGGTTCAAACCATTCTCATTTTCACAAAAAATTTTCTGGTAAACCCCAACAGCATTTGCATGGTCAACTTGCTTATTATGACAGTAAATCTGGGCAGGAAGAAAAACACTACTAAGGACAAAGAGTGTGACTTATCGATATGAAATAGATTAAGAGAAAGTTGGTGATTGCTCAAGTTAGATCTATGCACCAGTGGTGCGCGTGGAGGTGCCGTGATTAGCGATGGCAGTCTTAACAGGCCATAGACAAAGCTCGTGCTGCTGAGTCTTTTCTTTTTTCTTTTTTTGTTTCTAGATTCTTGTTTATTTCTCATGATTCATTATTATACCATTCTATTATCATTCTCTTTTCCACCATGTGAATGATGCTCATGATTCCCTGACCCCAAAATCTGGAAAACAATTGAGTTGAAATAATGTATAAACAGTACTAGTGCAGAGATACCCTTCTGAAATGAAGGAGTGATATTTGGCATTATTATGATGCCTGCATTTCTTTTTCTTTCATGATTAGGAATATTGGAAGAAGTCCGGCAATTTAAATTCGGAATCTCAAATAAGTAATGCTTCAACTTCATTCTACTCGATCCCACTTCTGATTACAAGAACTATGATTTCTTATTGCGTAAATTTGTCGAAATTGCAAATGAATGGTAAAATGAGTTTGGTTAAGATGATTGCTAATTTGATATATACTGTAATTAAGATCCAAGTACAATACACTATGAAAATCTTCAAAGTCAAGTGTATGAAAATTGGGAAGAATATCCGTTGATACATCACAACCACGTTTATAGCTAGGTGAATTAAATAAAAAGAGAAGTGATGATAATTATCTTCAAATTTTTGAAGTACAATACGCTATGAAAATCTTCAAAGTCAAGTGTATGAAAATTGGGAAGAATATCCGTTGATACATCACAACCACGTTTATAGCTAGGTGAATTAAATAAAAAGAGAAGTGATGATAATTATCTTCAAATTTTTTATTATAATAATTATTTTTTATATTTTGGACGAAAATTTAACTCCCCAACTCACCCCTGATGTCGGTGAGATTTGAACCCATGACTTCCACGGTGTTAGTTAGGCTAGCTAATCAACATGTCACGACTCACCGACAACTGTCTTCAAACTTCTAATATTGATATTTGATATTTCCAAATAAAATGTGAGTGGTTCTAACCAAAACCGAAAAGGCAATTTGATCATTTAATTTCTTTAGACTGTTAGAATAGTAATAAGTTCTCATTAATATAATAAAGTTCAATTGATCAATCATAAACAATGAGTTTCCATTGCTGCATTTATGATTTTGGGTTCTTGACCAAAAGCCCCAAAATGAACAAAAATTATCCCACTTACCCCAGCAACAGATTTTTGTTCCCACTTACACATTTTAACAGAAATTGACCATTTTACCCTCAACCCAACTAAAAAATTACAAGCACGCCACAGTGTCCTCTCTCTCTCTCTCTCTCTCTCTCTCTCCCCAGCGCGCCCCGTCGCAATTCTCTCTCTCTCTCTCTCTCTCTCTCCGATCACTCTCTCTCACATCCTCTGGCGAGTCCGATGTACTCGCGCCAGTAGAGTGGAGGTTCGAGCAGCCCGGGCTCATCTCAGGCGATGTCGCCGGCGCATCCTCCGTCATGGCTCAATCCTTCCGCGACTGGATTCTCCACCGTCAAGCGGAACCAGAACCTCACAGCCAAAGCTGCTGCGCAGCGGCTTGCGCAAGTCATGGCGTCACAGACGACGGCTGATGACGACGATCTCTGATTCCGATTCCCTAGCCAGCCGCCTCATGCGCCGTCTTCCCCTCGATTCCTCTTCTCCGCTCGATTCCGTTGTCGACGCCGACTTCAATGCCAACGAAGGCTTCTCCTCGCTCGATTCGATGTTGCAGTGAGCGTTGGGACTTCGATCTGAACAAGCAACGGCTCGAGATAAAGCAGCTCCGGTGAATTGCTCTGGCGATGTGCTTGAGTATGTTGACTTCACTGATCTGTCCAATAACTCATTGGATGGGTTCAGTATTTGATCGGAGTTGCCATTGTGATTTGAAGGTTTTGTTGAATGGGTTTAATTTTACAATGACAAACAAGTTAGGTTTCCGGTCTGGTCTGCAACTGTGGAAGAAGAGAGAAGAAGAAGATTGGGTGAGCAGCAAATAGAAAGAAGAAGAAGTCGACTCCGACTGCAACAGGAATGGAGAAGAGGACATGGGTGCCCAGAGCTTTTCATTGGGTGACTCAATCAATTTCTCTGTTTTTTTTTTTGGGTAAAATGGTGCAGAATGCCCGGATAGAAAGAAAAAATGAAGAAAAAAAGTTCTATTGGGGCAATAGACATCTGTTAAAGCGTCTATTGGGGGGTAATAGACATCTATTAGGGGGCAATAAACGTTTTGAATTGATGTAATCTCCTCGTTTTTTTTCTTTAATCAAAGTTTTATTTGTATAGTTTTAGAAAGATTAATTACCATTTCGGTAATCTAAAAGTCTATTGGGGGGCAATAGACGTCTATTGGGGGCAATACATGGCTGATAATCGTCTATTGGGGGGTAATAGACGTCTATTGCCCCTCTATTAGGGGGCAATAGATGTCTATTGGGGGCAAAAAAAACTTTCCGGTGAGATTTTCAGCAAATTCCGGTGGGGCGGCAGCCGGTGACGGGAATCCGGTGACCGGTGACCGGATTCCGGCAAAAGTTGGCCGGAATCCGGATTCCGGCTGCCGGTGACGGGCTCTGGCGAAGTCTCCTATGGTTTCTCTCTCTTCCATTTTCTCTATCTCTCTCTCTAAGTAACAAAGGGGTGAGGGGTAAAATGGTATTAAAAAAAAATAAACAAAAAAAAAATCTTAATGGGGTATTAGGGAAGACTCCCTTAGAGTGTAACTTAATGAGGTAAGTGGGAAAGAATTCCTTAGAAATGGGGTAAATGGACAAAACCCCTATGATTTTTAATAGTAAATGACACACGTGATAATATTTTCTTCCACAAATTTAGTTTTGAAGATTCTCAAAAACGCATACTGAACTATTTGAGTGAAAATTTGATGAAAAATTAATTTTGCCAGTTAACTGTAGTCTGTTGGCCTAGAAAACTAATACTATACAGATGAACATTTTTTTATGTACTGATGGTGTAAGTGACCCAACACTTATAAAATGATCTCAAGTTTATATGCAACTTTATTTTTTTAATAATAAAAAAATGTATTTGATTTAATCCAACCATTTATTCATGTTGGTGCAAGAGCATGATGTTGGTGCAAGTGCATGTCAGTGCTCTGAATCCTCCCCCAAATTTCACTGATATCATAAGGTGGGGATTAAAAACAGAGAAAAAAGAAAAAAAAAACATTTTTTATTTTTATCAAAGCCTATATTTAAACACCTCAAAACATGATCAAGTAATTTTTTTTAGGGAAAATATCACAAATGGTCATTGAGTTATGATCTATTCGATACTTAACTCACTGTATTTTCAATAATATCACTTAACTCACTTACATTTACATCCGTCTTTCACTTAACTCACTGTCGTTAATTCTACTGTTGAAAGACACTAAAATTGAGGATATATTTGTCTAAACACTAAAAAAATGCATTTCTAACTTTAAAAAAAAAATCTGAAAAAATCAGACAAATTTTTTTTATCAAATTATATTTATTTTTAAATTAGAAATTTCAGAAATTAAAAAAAATTGAAAAAAATCTAATAAATTTAGAATTTTTTTTAAAAGTTAAAAATATATTTTTAAGCGTTTTGACAAATATACCCTCAATTTTAACAACCTTTAACAGTAGAATTAACAGCAATGATTTAAGTGAAAGGCGAATGTAAAAATGAGTGAGTTAAATGATATTGTTGAAAATACTTAACGCACTGTGTCAAATGAGTCATAACTCAGGTCCCGTTTGGGATTACTTTGCTTTTAAAAAAAATCAACTTTGTTCAAAATTTAATTTTAGGTTTTATTATGTTTGGTAAATAAATAAAAAGCAGCTTTAATTGAAAGTTATAGGTCACTAGAAACAGATTTTAGAAGCAGCCCAGAGGTTGCTTTTAGAAGCTGCTGTGGATCAAAACAAGCTCTTCATTTATTTTATGTACAAACAGCACTTTTAAAAATATTATTTACCAAACACGAAACTGTTTTAATTCACAGCTGATTATTCTCAAAACACAGCAGCAGTAGTTTTTTTTTTTAAAGTCACAGCAATCCCAAACTAGCCCTAAGTGACTATTAGTGATTTTTTGCCTTTTTTTTTTTTATGAAACATGATCAAGTATTGCATTAGAAGTAAAGTTGCCTAAAAACTAACCTAGCTTTGCTAGGGATTTACTCGACGGTGGCAACTTTCAACAAAATCTTCAAACGTGGCCGGTAGTGGCGAACTTCCAACTAGGAGGGAGGGGTTTTATCCCCTTCCCTCCTCTGGCGGGCTTGAGGGTGGCGGTGATGGGGGTTTCTCTGGCGGGTCTCTGTTTTTTGCTTTCTATTTTCTCCTCGGGTTTCGGATGGAGGACTAATTGGTAGTGGTCGGTGCTGATGGTGTAATTGGCGGAGATCGTCCGATGGTTCCTAGACTGAAACTTTTTGCGATGGCCTGAAACTTGTGGGGGAGGAGGATCGAGAAAGACCTGTTTGGGATGCTTTGATCTTCATATGGTGTCGGGTTTCCTTAGAGGCGGCGCAAGCTATTGACAACGGTGACCTAAAACCTACGGTCTGTTGCTGGATTGTGGGAGACGACGAAGATGACGGACACTGTTTGGACAGTAGATATGTCGGTGGCGGCTGGGGGTGGAGCAATTGACTGCAAGGTTTTCAGGATACTTAGACTGTTGGGCTCTTTTTTGGGCTTAGTCTAGACTGGGATGTTTTGGGCTTTCTTGATTTTATTTTGTATTTTAAGTTTCGTTATTTTTCCTTCTTTTTTTTTTGAGTGTGGGAAGATCGCAAAGATTAGTTGCTCGATTGAAATCTTTTATTTATCTGCTTTTGAGTATCTTGGTTTTTGTTTATAATAATAGTGTGTGGACTTTCTAGAATGTGGGTGTGCTGCATTCTATTTTTTTTAAAGTAGGATTTTTGTATGTCCTAAAAAACGGATCTTTCTGTCGACCCTATAAGGGTGTGCTGTTTAGTACTGTTTGCTGAATTATAAAATTAGGCTGTCATTCTTCATTTAAAAAAAATAAAATAATAATAATAATGCATTCCTACAATTTACTCAGAAACATGATCTATTTCTCTGACCATATATCAGGATCATGATGCTTTATGGCTTTATGCTTTACTATGTTGGATAAATAACTAAAATAATTGAAGCTAGGATTGGATACCTTATCTTCCATTTGTACGTCTCATAGATCAAAATTCTTATCCTTGGATCTATATCTATAACAAGATTGTTACCCAGTCACCGCAGCAACGGATAAAATCATACAAGGTATATATTTCAAGTATCAAACAAAAGTAATGAATCTCATAGATTTCATAAGAACGTGCATGACATGATTGAGTACATTAGGGTTTTGTTCCTGCAGCCATTGGCAAACAGGTGTCGCAATCCCCATAACCCCAAGCCAATATTTCTAACCGCATAATGCAGGAGCTTTGAATCTTCCGGTTTCTTGGTTTCTAACGACAATTTGCTTCATTCACTAACCAAAGGAATACAATTAAACAAACGACTAAGAACCCTAAGCAAGAGAGCATGTACCAGATACAGCTAATGCAGAATAATATGGGGCACAAATAGATCGAGTGTCGTCTCAACCACCATGGTTGCACACTCATAATGAAAATGTCGGTTGCATGCTCCTGAATTCAATGATCATAATCAAATTCAAAGTGCGATTATTCTTCATATCCTTTAATGCGTAAAAGGGAATCATTGCCTTAGATATATGCTGCTGTCAAAGGCAGCAATGTGCTGTGGAATGGGAAACTACCAAATCCTCTTTAGCTTTATCTCTTTCCCTTTTCTTTGCATTGAATGAGCTTTGTTAATACTGTATATATAATACAATACAAGGTGTTCACAAATTTTTTTTTAATCATTTACATTGTCAATATGTTCGATGAACTGTCTCAATGATATTGTCAAACGATACAAAATGTTGGATGAAATGTTTCAGTATTGTTTTATTATTAATTTTTGGGCTCATACAGTAAACCGTAGGTTTGGTTGCATTAGAATTACTATTGCCTAGTTGATCCCAAGTCTTAGATTACATTGAGACAGGGTTATTGAATTTCACTTCATCTAGATATAAATCCACATCAATTATAAAATAAGACCAAACAAACTAGAGAGAGAGAGAGAGTGAGCGTGCAGACACGACATAGACAAAGAGAACCACGTTAGAATGAGGGCCATTGGTCGGTTGGTAATGTTTTAACAACAGCTTCACACCACTTCAGAGCCCCTCTCTTTGCATCAAATACCAAAAGCACATCCCCCTCTTCTTCTTAGTATATACTACTGCTACTTCTACATAGCTCTCCAAGAAAAACCCAATACGTCCGAAACTCTCCCTTCAAGTTCTCTACGACTAAGGCTTGACTACTCTTTCTCATCATCGATCATGAGGAAGCTTTGTCCCAACTTGGACCGTGAAGACGGCTTGGAAACTGTTCTGGAGGTTCCAGTCCCAGAAGAGATATTCTCTCCTACTAACAAAAGCCCCAAAATTTCATGGCAGAACATGAAGTCGTGGATGAAATCATCAAACACAGAGCATTCAACTGTATTTGGAAGCAAAAGCGCCGAGATCCAACTCTTGCTTGGAGTTATTGGAGCTCCACTGATTCCTATTTCTATTCCTAACAACGATCACCAACCCATCAATCGCAACCTCAAGGATCAACCCATTGTAAATATCTTAAACTTCTGACAACATAACATACTAGATCGTCCGTAAAACTAACCCTACTATTATCAACTTTTCTCATTTATTTTATTTAATGATTTGTAGGAGGCTTCAATGGCTAAATACTTAGTGAAGCAATACATAGCTGCAGTGGGTGGAGAGACGGCCTTGAACTCCATAGACAGCATGTATGCAATGGGAAAGGTGAAGATGGCAGCTTCAGAGTTTTGTACTGGGGAAGGAAAGTTGAATAGTCCCAAGGGGAAAATGAAGAACTTGAAGTCACTTGGGAGTGGTGAAATGGGAGGGTTTGTACTGTGGCAGAAGAGGCCAGAGCTGTGGTGCTTGGAACTAGTGGTATCTGGCTGCAAGATTAGCGCCGGGAGTGATGGCAAGGTGGCTTGGCGACAAACCCCCTGGCATCACTCCCATGCTTCCCGAGGCCCGCCTCGTCCCCTCAGGCGTCTTCTTCAGGTACCGGCCATTATCCCTTTCTCTTTAGTAAAAATTGATCGAGATTACATAGCGCAGTAAATTTATCAAATTTAGCAAAAGCTTACTTGGGAGACTTTTTCTTTTCACTGATTTTAATGCCAACTGTGAGCATTCTTTAGAGTTCTTTTGACTTGTCCTAGGGAGACCCAGAATTTTATGTTGGACTGTCCCTATCCAATTAGTTTGTACTATTATTCTGTGGAGATCCTCTTGCACGTCGCTCAACTCATCCTAGATTTAATTATGCTCAACAGGGTCTTGATCCGAGGTCAACTGCAAATTTATTCAGCAATTCCGTTTGCATTGGAGAGAAACCAATCAACGACGAAGACTGCTTCATATTAAAACTCGAAGCCGAATCCTCAACGCTCCAAGCAAGAAGCAGCAGCAACGTAGATATAATACGACACACCGTTTGGGGATACTTCAGCCAGAGGACAGGTCTCCTGGTCCAACTAGAAGACTCCCACCTCCTGAGAATCAAAACCTCCGGCAACGACAGCATTTTCTGGGAAACCACAATGGAGTCATACATTCAAGACTACAGAACCGTCGACGGCATTAACATTGCACATTCGGGGAGGACAAGCGTGTCGTTGGTCAGGTTTGGCGAGAGCAATGTAGCGCATTCGAGGACTCGGATGGAAGAGATTTGGGACATTGAGGAAGTTGATTTCAACATTAAGGGTTTGTCCAAGGATTGCTTCTTGCCTCCTGGTGACTTGAAGAAAGAGGAGGAAGGAGGGATGGTGACTAATACCAACGCAAAATTACCGCTCAGGATTTTATCTTCTTCGAGAATTCGAGCTTCGAAAATAGCAGCCATTGATGTTTATGATGATGATTCAGAAAGCAGTGGAAGTAGTGACCAAGAACTGTAAATTCGTGTTTAAATATATTCTGTACATAGGCCATCGTATTTTGAAGTATTTAGACATACATATGGTAAAAGAGAAAAGAAAAGGAGCATACTTAATTACCTCAAGTCAACTTTGGGTATGTACATAGACCAATTATATTTGCCAAATTTAGATTCTGCCCCGAAGAAAGGAAAAAAAAAATAGATTTCTAGTAAAAATAGGAAAAGCATGCCCGCGTACTTACCTATTATTTCTAGTACAAATAGGAATCATGAGCCACCGCTCCACACTTGAATATGTACATGGCAGACTTTTCTTTCGCTAATCTTTTGCTAATTCTACCACTCTCGTCTCTTCATCATGGACCCATCGAGCAAGGAGAAGTATCGTCCCAATTTGGACACAGTTCTAGAGGTCCCTCACAAGATCACAGTTCTAAAGGTCCCTTGCAAGAACACAACAAAGTTATGGAACAGAATGAAATCATTGATGAACCCGAGGGCACTGTCTCCCGATGTCATTGATGAACCCGATGGCAGGGCACTAGCTAGCTTACTTAGAGTTATTGGAGCTCCACTCGACCGCAACCTCATCCTAGGGCAATGGGATCATTGGGATGCCGGGGCTGAATACATTGTGAAGCAATACGTGGCGGCGTTGGGCGGGGAGAAGGCTTTGCCATCAATGGACAGCTTGTGTGCGACGGGCAAGGTGCAGATCACAGTGTCAAATGGGACGAAAGGAAGCTTGAAATCCATTGGCGGTGGGGGAGGAGTCGGAGGACATGGAATGCCGGGGTTTGTGCTCTGGCAAAAGAGGGAGCTATGGTGCTTGGAAGTGATGTTGTCTACTGGTTACAAAGTCAGCACGGGGAGTGATGGCAAGGCGTCTTTGCCTTGGCATCACTCGTACGCTTATCGAGTCCCATCTCTTCCCCTCGGACATCTCCTTCAGGTATATATCATTCACTATCCTCTCTGTAATTTACTTTTGGAGCTAATTTCATTTTACCTCCCTAACATTTACATGTTAAATCAGTTGTGGCCCTGCACTTTTAATTTCATCACATGTATCCCTATGCTTTCCAATTTAATCAATCATGTCTAATAATTCATTTTTTTGTCAAGTATTTTGTAAATTGAAAATGTGGCTCTAATGGGCTCCCTTGTATGATGCAAAATTATATCGTATGTGACTACAATTTCAAAATACATAACACAATATTTGGCAAAAAAGCTAAGGGTTAGACAAGATTGATTGAAATTGGTACGTACAGGGGCACGCGTGATGAAATTAAAAGTGCAGGGGCACAAATGATTTAAGGTGTAAAGATCAGGGGTAAAATGAAATTTGCCCTTACTTTTGCATATAACCTTGTATATTATTTTTCTACACGTTGCTGTTTTTGCTGTTTTTAATCAAAACGTTGAAAGAAGTAAACTATGTACTCATCAAATACATACTTCGGTTTTTCTAACTGATTTTGATGCCAATTCTAGGTTTACTTTAATTGTAAGTTGCACTGCCTATATCCAGTTAGTGTTATGCCAACGTTGAACATTCTGTTGTCCACTTCAATGTAGGTCCTAGCTAGTGCACGTTGTTAATGATGAAGTGTACTGCATATTATTTGCACAAATTAAATACTGATACTATACCTACTATTATCTTAAACAGGGTCTTAATCCAAGGTCAACAGCAAATTTATTCAGAAACTCCGTTTGTTCTGCGGACAAACCAATAAACAAAGAGGACTGCTTCATACTAAAACTGAAGGTTAAACCTTCAACACTAAGCAGCAGCAACGTAGAGATAGTTCGACAAACCGTTTTGGGCTACTTCAGCCACAAAACAGGCCTTTTGGTGAAGCTAGAAGACTCTCGCCAACTAAGGACGACAGCTTTCGGAAAGCACAGTTATTGGGAATCGACAATGGAGTCAGACTTCCAAGACTACAGAACCATCGACGGCCTCAACATCGCACACGGGGGCAGGACTTGTGTGTCTTTGTGTGGTGAGAGCTCGGAAGGCCATCCCCGGAGAAGAATAGTGAAATTGGTTTGGGCACTTGAAGAAGTAGGTTTTGACATTAAGGGGTTGTCCGTGGAGTGCTTCTTGCCTCCTGGTGACTTAAAGAAAGAGGAAGAAAGCTGCGGGATGGTGAAATCTAAATCTTGTGCAAAATTAACATCCAGAATTCCATCTCCTTTGAGATTTCAAGCTACCAAAGTAGTTCCCAGTGATGATTCTAATCATGATCTAGAAGGTAGCGACATTAGTGACCAGGAGGATCTTCAAGATTTCGAGAGCTGCAACAGTAGTGACCTTGATGATTCTGATCAATCTTAACTTTCAAGCTCGTTTTTACAATCAAAATCGAAAGATACCTTCAAAACTATGTACCAGTATTTTTTTTTTTATATAATATAGTAGCAGGTTCAATGTTTGAAATTTTAAGTCCACACTGCACTCTTGCGAGCTCAAGACTTCGGGTATTCATAACCAAAATAATTTCAACATTAATCTAGCAAAAACAGTGAGAAAAAGTAAAAATTAAATATATAGCACGCCCAGTGGGACTCGAACCCACAATCGCCTGATTAGAAGTCAGACGCCTTATCCATTAGGCCATGGGCGCTCATTGCCCTATTTGACCCGTTTTTCCATACAATTCGGGTAATGCTGGGGGTGGGAACCTTAAAAAAGGTTCCCATATAAATTTCGGTCAAAAGGCCAAAATCCGTAACCACTAACCACTAACCACCACCCAAAAACCACAATTTCCGATCCGATCAAATTTCCGTACAATGTCGCTGATTCCCAACCCATTCGGCCGCCGATCTGGCGCATTCGGCCGCCGATCTGGCGCGTTCGACCCGTTCTCTCTTGACGCGTGGGACCACCACCCACTGGACCCCTGGCCCTTCCGCTCCGTCTCGTCGCAGTCCGAAACGGCGTCGTTCGCCCACGCGCACATCGACTGGAAGGAGACGCCGACGGCGTACGTGTTCAAGGCCGACGTGCCGGGCCTGCGCAAGGACGAGGTCAAGGTGGAGGTGGAGGACGGCAAGATCCTCCAGATCAGCGGAGAGCGGAAGCGCGATGTGGAGGAGAAGACCGACACGTGGCACCGGGTGGAACGCAGCAGCGGCAGTTTCACGAGGCGGTTCCGGCTGCCGGAGAATGCGAGAGTCGAGCAGGTCCAGGCGGCGATGGAGAACGGCGTCCTCACTGTCACGGTGCCTAAGGAGAAGGCCAAGAAGGTCGATGTCAGGTCAATTGAGATTTCTGGTTAATCAGGCTTATCTCTAATTAAGTGTGTTCCAAGTGTGATTATGGTAAATAAAAATGTATTATGCAGCTCAACTGCTTGGTGTTCTGTGATTAGTATTATGAACCTGCAGTGTAGGCAATCCTAATGTAAGGGGGCTCTTATTAGCATTATGAACTTGATGCAGGTGTTCATTCGCCTATAATCTTAACGAGTTCATGTAGCTTAGGTTGCTTGTGAAAGGTGCCGAAGCGACTCTTCTGGGCTTTCAGGGTTGTGGCATGTCGAAACAAGAATGATGTAATTGCCACTTTTAAACCAACGAATTGCTTATTTTCCATCTTCAGCTTTTATGTTCAGCCTTATGAATTGTAGGTGCTGATCAGTTTGGTAGCTTAGCCTTGTGCTTGTGAAGATGCCTTCGGGGCTTTCCATGGCTTTGTTTGAATGGTTTCACGCATGGGTCGTTCCAGTCCAAAGTTATTTTCCAAGTCATGTCAAGTTCGGCCGTTAAGCTTGTTATTCTGGGCTTTCATAGCGTTTCATGTTCGCATAGGATGAGGAATTGGCACTATGAAACTTACTATTGAAGATCCACAAAACATTATGAAAGTTTTTCTCTTAATACCGTTATTAGATCAACATACATGACAGCCCATCACTCATCAAACCTTACAGAAAAGACATATTACACACTAGGAAATTACAACATACAAAACATACCACACAAGCTTATTTGACATTACAAAGAACAAAATTAAAGATGTGATGGCATGAAGATCTTGAAAGTTTAGGCTCCAGAAATGTCGATGCTCTTGACCTGGGGCTTCTGCTCCTCTGCTTTGGGCACGGTCACAGTGAGAACCCCATTCTCCATAGAAGCCTTGACATGTTCCACCTTTGCATTATCCGGCAGCCTGAACCTCCTCAGGAACTTGCCGCTGCTCCTCTCCACCCTGTGCCACTTGTCATTCTTCTCCTCCTGCTCCCTGCTCCTCTCTCCGCTGATCTGAAGGACATTCCCTTCCTCCAGCTCAACCTTCACTTCTTCCTTCTTCAGTCCGGGGAGGTCCGCCTTGAAGATGTGGGCCTCCGGGGTCTCCTTCCAGTCGATTCGGGTCTGAGCGAAGGCGGAGGTGTCGGCGGCAGTGGAGGAGGAGTTGACGAGAGAGCCTATGCCCTGGAAGGGGTCCCAGATGTCGAGGGAAAATGGGTCGAAGACGTTGCTGCGTCGGCCGGTGCCAAAGAGACTGAGAGCCATTGCTGATGGGTTCGCTGAGGTTTTTGATTTGCTGGTGTTGGCAGGTATTGGAAGACTTGGTTGCTTTGGATGATTCTTGTTTGATGAGATTGAAGCTATAGAGTGAAGTATATATAGAATGTCAAAGAAGGTTCAGGCGCTTTCATGATTCTTCAAGAGTAGATTGATGTGTGCGAGATTGTTCCATTGGATTCTATCATCTTCTACAACCGTCTGGTAGACGTGTCTGTCCCGTATGAGTCTATTGCTTGCACCTTTGGGCTAATCGTCATTTCAGGCCCAAACCTGATGGGAGATTTGAGTACCTTGATTATAACCCCAATTGAGAGAAAGAGCAAATACAACAGAATGCTTCTGGTATAATTACCAGGCAAAATTAAAAAATACCAAATTACCAATCCAAAGAAATAAGTGAGGGCAAGGAACGCCATCACTAGTTAAACATATTGTCGGTACTAGCTCTAGTTACATGACCATGTACTGCATCATGTCGGATCGTTAGGTATGCACTAACCAATTGCTAATTCAAACTCTTTTCATCCATGTGGAAAAATATACAGTAATTCCTTGATCGTTCCCAAAGCCATAGTAGTAAGAAGGTTTTCTTGAAATCAGACAATTCATTGATCATTCCCAAAACCTCAGTCCATTTTCAATCACAAAATTTTGTTTAATGAGCCCATATTCATTATGAAATACTTTATCAAAAGCACTTGGAAATATTATCACCCCGTCATCTGCTTTTTCTTTATTTAACTTGCACAAAATTAAGTCTGTTGGAATTAAAGTTAATATAGAATTATGGTGAGAATAATGGTGAGAGTTGGTGATTTCGTAGGTTAAGAGTTAGGAAGGTTTGAGGTTATTGTAACGGTCTAATACAAGTAGGCTAGTCTAGCTGAGTAATGTGTGTGGAGGGATATTTTGCAGAAGTATCGTAATAATGGTGAGAATAATGGTCCATTTTCAATCACAAAATTTTGTCTAATGAGCCCATATTCATTATGAAATACTTTATCAAAAGTACTTGGAAATATTATCACCCCGTCATCTGCTTTTTCTTTATTTAACTTGCACAAAATTAAGTCTGTTGGAATTAAAGTTAATATAGAATTATGGTGAGAATAATGGTGAGAGTTGGTGACTTCGTAGGTTAAGAGTTAGGAATGTTTGAGGTTATTGTAACGGTCTAATACAAGTAGGCTAGTCTAGTTGAGTGATGTGTGTGGAGGGATATTTTGCAGAAGTATCGTAATAATGGTGAGAATAATGGTCCATTTTCAATCACAAAATTTTGTCTAATGAGCCCATATTCATTATGAAATACTTTATCAAAAGTACATGGAAATATTATCACCCCGTCATCTGCTTTTTCTTTATTTAACTTGCACAAAATTAAGTCTGTTGGAATTAAAGTTAATATAGAATTATGGTGAGAATAATGGTGAGAGTTGGTGATTTCGTAGGCTAAGAGTTAGGAAGGTTTGAAGTTATTGTAACGGTCTAATACAAGTAGGCTAGTCTAGTGAAGTAATGTGTGTAGAGGGATATTTTGCAGAAGTATCGTAAGAGTGAATTCCTTTATCAGATATTTTGAGAGTCTCCTCGATCCATATCTCTCTCTAGGAGCTCTGTACATGCCATTGGACAATACATCTCCCATATTGTGTGTCGCCTACATACAAGACCTTACAATCACAATGCCGAGAGGTGATTGATATGTACAGAGAGGAAAATGGAATGGATTAATTCTATTGCTTCTTAAAATCTAGGCTTTTAGTCATTCGAATTTAAGATATGTATTTACCCCCATACATTACATAATTCTAGCTGTAGCAGTTGGAGAGAAGCCGTCGAGAATCTAAATGCTAAGATCATGGAGACTTGGAGAGAAGCTGCTCATAGTCCGAGTTAGAGGCCAGAAGCCCAAAACTTAAAGACAAAAAACACCAAGTCCATAACCCTAAACCCAAAGTACAAAAGGATAAGGAAAAAAAAAACAAAAAGTAACAAAGAAAAACCTAGCTCAACAGAGCCCATAATGGCCCAATGGGAAGACAGAGCCCGTAACCAACTTTGTTCTTTCTTGATCGAAGAAGAGTGAGAGTTGGGTTGCAAAGCTCCATCTTGAACCTCTGAGATGTTCTCTTGCATATTTCAACTATGAAATAAAAATTCCTTTCTTGGTTTGCAATACCTCAATTGAGAAATCAAGACCTCCCTGAATTTAGCTACCTCGTTTGAGTTGTTGCCGGTTATTATAAGATCATCCACGTATAGGCACACAATGACAACAACATCTGCCATTAAACTCGACCTCTCAACCAACCGGGCAACCACACGCATTTGGCCCTATAACAATCTCAGTCACCAGTTCATCCCCTCTCTTCTGGTGCCATTGATCGAGAGCACTAGTCCATTCCCTCTCTTCTAGTGTCTCCAAAACATAAGTCATCCAATCAATTCACGAACAACAATCTCAACAAACGATCATCACATCCAACCAAAACAATTATTACAATCACAATATAATACTGCTTGATCAATAATTAATACATACACGCTCATACAGTAAACCCAAAAATCATAACAATTACTCAGATTTATAATATTCATCGGAAATTAAAGATCACTATTAACACATAAATTCAATAAATTACCAACAATCATAAATCACAAGAAATATAATCCGAATATTTATAAGAGATCGTAAACCACATGCGAAATTGCGTTCAGGAGGTCGCAAGTCATGATTAACACTCAAATTAACATCTGCTCCCTGCTGATCTAGCTTTCACTCCACATTAATATATCTACATGCCTATTCCTAACCATTAAACTCGTGTATTAACTGGAAATATTTATGAGATAATGGCATTAACCACCTCCTTAATTGCTGCCATTAAACTAGACCACAAGCATTTGGCCCTATAAAAATAGACCCATTTGGGGAGCAGAAGAGAATCACAACTGAAAGCAATAGCAACAATGGCTTTCTCATCTTTGTTGATCCTTCTCCTGCTTCTAAAATCTCCCCCATATGAAATAACCTTCACCCTCTAAACACTGGGCTTTGTAGCGAAATCTCATGCCTGGGATAGGCTTCATAGCTAAATCTCTGGCAAACTCTACTTTATAGCGTAACTAATGTTGGAATAAATGTTCTAATGCATTTCGCAAGAGAAAGAGATCAAGTTCAAGTACCAAAAATTGCATCAAAGATGTTGTTACTTCGACTAGTACCGGACAATTCTTAAAACGACGACCTGGTGTTCCAAGGAGTATACATCTAATATGACCTGCTATTGAAAGGCCTGGTATATGGCTGGTGCTTCCGAGTTGGTAGAAAGTTCTATAACTTCCATTTCTTCCTCATATTTTTCCGATGGGCTACTCTGTGCGTTACTCCTGGGGCTCTTTCAGCCCCTCGGTCTCTACCATCTGCCTCCAACGTCTCAGCCGCCAAGCAACTAAGATTGAATCTTGAGTCCACATGAAGCCCTTAGATCAAGAGATTGCATTTATTCATTATGTAAAGCCACTATTGGCCTATAAATCATTTGCAGCTTCTCAGCTTGGAACGGTTTAAAGGTTTGATTTCAAAATTTTGAAATTGCATTGTTGAAACCTGCTATAGCAGGTTACCATGTGATTACATGCGGCGGATGCCCATATGCACCCGTATATGCTCGTCCGTCCATTTTAGCCGTGTAAAATAGAGGGCCCAGATGCAGTACCAATTTTAAGGTACTGATACCTTAAGTCATGGTAGAACTTTCCAATTTTATTAAGGAACTTTTTCATTTCTTGTGGCACATAATTTCTGACATTGACATTTCTTGGTTAAGTTGTTAGCCAAATAGTCACTCTCAAATATAAGGGGTACAAGTAATAGTATAGGAATTTAAGAAAGGTTGTTGAATCCACGAGGATTGGATTCTTTTCACTAGCTAGGGTGTGACCCTAAAGAGAGCTAGAATATGCAAATGTACAATCACGAACCTAGAATCACAAGGAAATATAAGCTCATGGTGAGTATTGCAAGTTGGAGTAGTGGTTTGATTTTGGTTTTTGATAGTTTTGAATTGAAAACAACTAGATGCTCAAATGTAAACTAAATTACTCTAAACTAAACTAGTGATCAAATGGATGAAATTAAGTTAGGATTTAGATTGTCTACCACTAACCTCCCTTGCAAGTATTGATTCATTCCAATATGAATGATGCTAAATTAACTAACTAATTTCTCTCCTTGTATCCCTTTCGGATATGACAAATGACATTGCTCATTTTGTGATATCAAGCAACCCTTCTCGGGTGTAGTACTAAACTACTTAAGTATGCATTTCAATCTGGTTAAGTTTGGTGCATTACCCTAAGTGCATAAAGTTTGGAGATGAAGAAATCATGCAAACCAACCAAGCTTATCTCTAAGTGATTGTAATTCACAACCCCTACATGCACACCTAGTGTGCTTTCATGCTTTAACATTCAAAGGTTACCAAGCTCTAAACAATATACCATGACATGGAAAACACACATACTCAAAGTGGTAAAGTCTAAACATATGCATTCAACTCTTAAACTAGCATGTAAGCATGTTAAAGAAAATCGCATAAGATCTTATTATAGCATTAATCCATACAAGATTGGCTAGGCCTTTCAACCAAATTCCCAACAAAGTAACTACTCACTCATATAATAATATATTACGTTAGACACAATTATGTAGGAACGAACTATATATATAAAAATTTGCATGAGGGTGGCGACCTACGCTGACCCCAATCAGCATCTGACATACCCTCTGCATATCCTCTATCTTATCTTCTAAAGTCACAGAAATTCTTGGATAGGGTCAGCTGTACCACATGCTTACCAATTAAGGCGGACCAAACATCAGAAATTTTTTCCCTTATCCTGAAATTACCCCTTGCTTATTAAAGGTGAAATACCCAAAATACCCCCATTAGAATTCTGATTGGTCAGCCGCACCGCCACGTGGTACGGTTGACATACGCAAGAACGTTTCATTTTTCAAGTCTTGTTGAGCTAACACATCTTTCACTTCACACGGCCACATTTCAAATATGCCGCCTACACTAAAACATTTGCATACTTGTATGTAATTAAAATGATCTAATTTGATATTTTATCTAGGCCAGCCTCCTTTAAAATGAAATTCAGTGCATAATTCTGAATTTCATTGTACGTATAGGCTTTAACACATAATAAATATTAGATAGCTCTATTTTTGTTCTATATGCATTTATATACAAAATTTAGCTTGATCTTTTCACATCCCATACTAGTCAAAAACAGGGCCGGTCCTGACTTTTTAGAGGCCTGAGCCAAATATTCATACGAAAATTTTTTCTAAAATAAATTAAATCCAAAAACACTAGTAGAAATTAAAAAAAAAAACATCTATATTGTACTCTTAAATAGTTAAATTAGAGATTACATAATTACATTGGTAGCAATGAAAAAACAAAAAGAAAACAAAGAAAGTTGTTTAATACAAGAAGAAATCAGAAAAAGAAAAGAAGAATATAAAACGAAGTCTTTTGGTCTCGAACCTGGGTGGTTAAAAGGTCACACAAAAAACTTGCCATTTTGCTAAAGCATGCAGCTTCTTGTTGCAAGAATAGCAAAGAATATGTATAATTAGTTGGACTAAAAATATATATATATATATATATAATTTTGGAGGCCCGCCGGAGACGGCTGCCTCAGGTGGCAGCCCTCAGGGCCGGCCCTGGTAAAAAAATAACAAAAAAAAGATACTAAGTTCGCCACCGCATCATTGATTTATTAGTTTAGTGTGGAATAATGATTTGTGTGTGTGTCTATATATATATATATATTAATATAGAGTATGTGTAGTTGAGTACCAATGGCTAGCTATGCGATAATTGTATATGGTCCATATATATATATATATATATATATATATAATTATGCATGAGAATGCATTTAACAAATTTCACTCAACACACATTTTATTCTTTTAAATTTTATTTATTTAATTAATTAAGATTTTTTAATGAATTCAAATGCCTTTTTGAGTCTCCTAAAAGCAATTCTAAACAGACCCTTCAATAACAAGAATTGTTCATCTTTTAGATTCCTCATTAATAATTAATTTTATAAAATTTCAGTCATGTTAGAAATTGTTTGATCATCCAAAATAGGGAAACATTCCAGCCAAATACTTTGAGGATATAAGCCATATAACTCCAAAGATACAATGTGTAATCAAATTACCAAATGATTCATGCAAATGTATATATTTGATAAGGTAATATAAGGATGTTTAGTACAACTTTAAACTGTTGCAGCACAGCTCATCTTCAAACTGATGGACAGACAGAGGTTACTAACAGAACCTTAAGCAACATGGTCAGGAGTGTTCGTGGAGATAGGCCCAAACAGTGGGATTATGCTTTGCGACAGGTGAAGTTTGCTTATAACAGTGTTGTGCATAGTGCAATAGGGAAGTCACCATTTTCTTTAGTTTATACTACTATTCCTCAACATGTGGTTAATTTGGTGAAGCTTCCTAAGGTTCCTAGTGTTAGTGTTGCTACTGAAGGCATGGTTAGAGATGTGTAGGTTGTTAGAGAAGAAGTTAAAGCCAAGTTGGAAGAGACTAATGCCAAGTATAAAGCTACAGTTGACAATCATCGAAGAGTTAAAGTGTTCTAAGAGGGAGATGACGTGATGGTGTTTGTAAGCAATGAGAGGTTTCATGTCGGTACCTACAACAAGGTGAAGCCAAGAAAATATGGTCCTTTTTAAGGTGCTGAAGAAGATCAACGACAATGCTTATGTTGTTGCAGTTCTAATTCCATGGGCATTTCTAAAACCTTTAATGTTGCAGATCTGCATGAATTTTGTGAAGATGAGGTTCTTTATTCTAAAGAGAACTTGGGGTCCAGTTCTTCAGAGGTGGAGGAGGCTAATGTAGAACGGATGACAACCAGAATTGAAAAGCAGCTTGATCGTGAAAAAGGAAAACCCGGTTTGCTGCAAATTTGGCGTTTGGTGTCAGAATTGTGATTGCTATACCTTTTCAAAAATGGAACGACGCTAGGAACAAAACTTATCGCTTTGCCAACATGTGTGGGTTTTTTTGGGCTTTTGAGATCGTTTCAGGCCTCAAAACTGCAATTTACTATTTTTCAGCATTTATGATTTTCTAAATCGATTTGGATTTGTTTTGTTTTAACCTATGGGTTTTAGGGTTTCATTGTTAGTCGCCCTAGATTTATTTTCTCATATATAAGCAACCTTAAACGGCTGCAGAACCCATATTTTATCATATTATCAATCAAATTGAGAGTTTTCTCATCTATCAATCTCTTGTGGACTTCAGAATTCTTATTTTAGGTCTATTGCTTGTAAACTTAGGGTTGCTTCTGATTGCATTACTGATCTCTTCACCTTGTTTTTTCACCAGTAGTCTTCTAATAGTTCTTTCAGTTTCACCTCTATCAAGTCACATTCTCTAACTGCATGCCGACCTTCCAAACATCGCTTACATAACACAATCATGTAGGTTTTGTTGAACCAATACAGAGATACTAATGAGAACTATGCATTTACTCCTAGTTCTTTAAGCGTCAGTTAATAGTACCAAATCTTCATGATAAATCATTAAATCTCCGTACGTAGGATTCGGTGCACCGACGTATTGGGTCATTTGCACCGTCGGTGCATAGAATAATTTCCACTACATACCGGGGGAGGATTCAGTGTACCGACATAAATGGATGGTTAGATTATAATAAATACACTCTTAGTTTATTAATAAAAATATTAATTATAAATATCAAACGTTGAAATCATCTTATAAGTGTTGGATCATTTGCACAGTCAGTGCATAGAATAATTTCCCCTACGTACCAAGCAAGAAAAGTAAGTCAAAAACCAAACCTTGTTAGGCACACACCCTCGATCACCAACCTTCTTACTGTCCACTCTACCCAACAACTTTTTGATAGGAGACAAAGTGATTATGTGTTCATAACACAAGAAATCACCATACATGATAACATTAAACAAAAGTTATTGCGAGTAGCAGGAGGCATCTTTTGCTAGGCCCAAGGGGTTTACAGGTCTAAAAACTTATAAAATAAGAAGACTAGAGAGGTCTAAAAACTTATAAAATAAGAAGACTAGAAAGAGATAGAACTTTGTTTCCAGCTCATTGTTAATCAGACGACTAGATTATTCTGTAAGAGTGTAAGACATGTCCTACATGCAAACTTAAATCAATATCGATTCTGAATCTGGATAAAAATACTAGTTGAATGATAAAATGTGTTTGATCAATGCATCTAAGGATTGATATGAGGAGCCACCTGGTTTGAGGCAAAAATTTGCCTTCTGCATTAGCTTCACCACTCTGTCTTTGATCTCTTCCCCTTCTTTCTCCACCAGTAGTTTTCTAATGGTTTTTTCAATGTTGCCCCTCTCAACTCCATCTTCTAACTGCAACCCAACTTTCCAAACATCACTTACATATCTTGCATTCATCATTTGATCAGCAGAACATGGCATACAAATCATAGGGATCCCCTCGCAAATACTCTCCAATGTAGAATTCCAGCCATTATGAGTCCAAAACACACCAATCGCTTGATGGGAAAGCACCTCTTTTTGAGATGCCCATTTAACAATGTGCCCCTTTCCATTCAAGGTCTCATGAAACCCACTAGGTAGTGCTTCAAGCCAATCTGACCCAGGGACTAATCCGGGTCGAACCACCCACAAGAAGGGCTGCTTGCTGTTGGCCAGGCCCCAGGCTATCTCCAAAAACTGAGCTTCGTTTATTGCTGCTACACTCCCAAAGCTAACATAAATAACAGATTTTGGAGCTTGTCTGTTTAACCATGAAATGCAACTCTGGTCTTGTGCTAATAAGCTACTTGAGGTTGAAGAAGAGTTGGGGTAGCATTTGTGAAATGGTCCTAGTGAGAAAACTGGAATAGAATAATTCTGGCGAATTGTGGCCAGTGCATGTTCATCAAGGTCTTCAAAAGTATTAAGAATCAATCCACATGAGGCCTTGGTTTGATCTTCCAAGTCGGCTATAATTTTAAAATATCTCTCTGGACCATCACTGTTGATAAGTGGAAGGTCTTTAACCTTGAAAGGTGAAAGCTCTGTCACTTCCTCTTCTAGTCGAGAATCTAATGCCAAGATGGAGAGGGAAAATTACTTGTCAAAGTGTGTGGTAAGTACTGGATAGAGGAGCTCGAACTATATATAGATAATAATAAGTGCAAATATGTGCAGATTGTGTTTGCCTGCTATATAAGAGAAATATAGCTGATTGTAAATTCTAATTCCTCAAGTAAAACTCACCTTGTTTTGGGAGGTAACCTTTTTCTCGAAGAAGCGGAAATGTAGCATAAATAGCAAACGAAGAGGCACTCCAAGCCCTTAACAGAATCCTTGGTAGCTTTAGGCTCTCCGCAACAGATTTAGTGAAGTCATAGACGGAGTCGGTGATTAAGCAAGCAACAGGCTCCTTCGAAACATCAGACAACAACCGAGTCAAACATCCCCTGAAAGGTTCATGACAGTTTGCATTTAGACTAGAAATGACAAGGAGAGTATCCTTTAAGGTTCCGCTTTTAGAGAAGCCCTCATGGATCGAGTGGAAGGTGAAGTGCGGATGGCTCGAAGGGTTGAGAGAGTTGAAGCTGGTGTGGATTATGGTTATGGAGAAGCCTTTCGAGTGTAGAATATTGGCGAGCTCAAGCATGGGATTTATATGGCCTTGAAAGGGCAGTGGGAAGAATATCAATCTCTTACCATTCCTAAGTTGCTCCATTTGAACTTATAGGACCTGACTCTGTTTGTTAGGGGCTCTTTTGGTTCTGGCAGACTGGCAGTTTGATTAGCTTGAGCGGTTGGACCGTGTGCTCTTATAGACCGGTTTAATGTAGGTAAGTTGTTTTCATTGACGTCACTGGTCTTTTTTTGTACACTGCTCTTGTACACGTTCGTATCTATTCCAGCCCAAAAACTATGATTTCTCTACCTGTTTACAAGGATTTATGTGAGCTAAAGACAAACCTCAATTAAAAAAGTAAAACCACAACCTTCACCTGTCATTCAAGTGCTTGTTCCCTTGAACAAGTTGACAGACATTAAATAGTGATTAGACTGAAATAAAGATTCGCTTATGCCGCATCAAATAGATAGACAAACTCTATATATTACTATATTAGTTTGAAATTACTCCACATTCATATCAAACTAATTTTACTTGATATATTGATATATTAATGAAAGCATTATAGAATTTTCAATGAATTAAAATAGCTACAATATAACGATTGTTTTAGTAAAACTTGGATGACTTGGATCAGACTGCAGAGTAAAAAAGAGTTGGTACGTTATCATGCCACAGAAGGCATAAGCATAGTAACAACCAAAAGGGGTCTTCACCAAATATCTAAATTTGGGCCAACATGAACCCACTTACCCCACTAACAAATTTATGTGCCAACTCACCCCATTTTATGGCAAAATATCACTTTTAGTCTCAACTCAATTATTAAATTACTTTCAGTCATATTCAAATCTCTCTCTCTCTTCTCCCGGCCTTCATCCACGACGAGTCTCGCTCTTTCCTCCCAGCCTTCATCGGCGACCAGCATGGTGGCGAGGACAGCTCCGATGCCGGTTATGGTGACGAGGTCGAAGAAATACAATTTCTTGACTACGAAAGTGACCATTCTTGACATTTTGTGAACAGTGTCTGACCAGCCAACCTCAATAGTGGAAATACAAGGAAAAAAAAGCTGTGAATAGTTTTGATCGGTCAAGCTCAATGAGTGAGCTTGCTCTAAGGACATTGTTGGCTTGGTAGCTACTGGTGGGTTTTAATTATACTATAACACTTAGATCAGTTTTTTGGGTGCTTTTATCAATTTTCTTTTTTCTTTTTCCTTCTTAATAAAAGAAAAAAAATCAATTTTTTTTAGCAAACATTCTCTAAATTTGTTCAACCCTGGATATACAAGAAAATGCTCATTTTGTACTAATTATTGCCCCTCAATAAAATTATTATTGCCCTCCAATAAAAGTCTCTGACGACCTCTTAGGAGACTTCACCTTTGTACTAATTATTGCCCCTCAATAAAATCATTATTGTCCCTCAATAAAATTATTATTGCCCTCCAATAAAAGTCTCCGACGACCTCTTAGGAGACTTCACCGGACTCCGGTGACCGGATTCCTTCTATCGGCTGCCCGTGACCATTGACCGGAGTCTGTGAAGTCTCCGATGACTTGTCTCTCTGAGTGATAAAGGGAGGGAGGGCAAAATTGTCTAAAAAATAAATAAAAAATAAATAAATAATACTTAATTGGAAATGCTTGCTCACCTAAGGGACAATTTTTAAGAGACTGTAAGCGACATATGAATCTGACGGTTGAAAATAAATGCACAGTTTTAAGTTGTTATAATTTCTGCTTTTATATTTAAGGGCTAATTATTGTTTAGTACCCTGTGGTTTTAGTACAACATCAATTCAGTCTCTCGACTTTCAATTTCATCAAAAACACCCCTGCAATATCATTTTCTCGTCCAATAGATCCCTCCGTCGGGATTCAGTCAATTTCAGCCGTTAACTGCTGACGTGGCAGTCCAACTCAGCAAAAGTGTGACCCACATGAAAGTCAAATACTGAAAATGACCCTGGCCAACCAAATATGGAAAAATCCAAAATAATCCTCAAATTTTGAGGTTAGGGAGAATCGAACCCAGACCACAATGCATGCAAAGCAAAGCCTCAACCACCATGCCACTTGCACGACATTGATATATGTTAAACAACATAATATATATATCGGTATACCCAACCAGATATGGAAATATCCAAAATAAGCCCCCAAATTTGGGGTTAGGGAGATTCGAACCCAGACCACCGTGCATGCAAAGCCAAACCCCAACCACCACGCCAATTGCACGACATTGATATATGTCAAACTACATAATATATATATATATATATATATATATATATATCTGGTTGGGTATATATCAACCACCACGCCAGTGGTCTGGGTTCGAATCTCCCTAACCCCAAATTTGGGGGCTTATTTTGGATATTTCCATATCTGGTTGGGTATATAGATATATATATATATATATATATATATATATATATATATATATTATGTTGTTTGACATATATCAATGTCGTGCAAATGGCATGGTGGTTGGGGCTTTGCTTTGCATGCATTGTGGTCTGGGTTCGATTCTCCCTAACCTCAAAATTTGGGGATTATTTTGGATTTTTCCATATTTGGTTGGCCAGGGTCATTTTCAGTATTTGACTTTCATGTGGGTCCCACTTTTGCTGAGTTGGACTGCCACGGTAGCAGTTAACGGCTGAAATTGACGGAATCCCGACGGAGGGATCTATTGGACGAGAAAATGATATTGCAGGGGTGTTTTTAATGAAATTGAAAGTCGAGGGACTGAATTGATGTTGGACTAAAACCACAGGATACTAAACAGTAATTAGCCCTATATTTAATATATGTGGTTTAGATGCATTTGTCCCTCACAGTCCCTTAAAATTGTCTCTTAGGTGAGCAAATCTACTTAAAAGGATATTAGAGCAAAAAATATGTAATTTGTTGGGTAAGTGGGTAATCTTACAAGATGTTTGAGTAAGTGGGATTAGTGGAGCTTAAATTTGGGTAAATGGACATTTTCCCCTTATAAGAAAAGGAAAAAGGGGTACCTGTAAATGATATTCTGATGTCTAAGTCAGTAAGTATTTAAATAGTAGAGGGTGTACGTACAAAGTTCATTGCCTCCTTCGAATGTTCACCTCACTAAGTATTTATTAGTGAATTTGATCGGATATCTCAAATAGTGCGCATAGTGGTATGCAAAGTCCGAAAGTCATGCATTCATGAATTCATTATGCCACTTTCAAGACAATGTACATTGAGAGTGCTTCTTGCTTGCTACATATTTGACCGAGCAGACTAATTTCGCTAACTAGTTCTGACTTATCTTGATCCACCTCGAGGAGATTTGACCTTCTCAGAGGTCCCAAAAAATTCCAAATAGATTGGGTCGTCTCTCGTTTGGCCCGTCTCTTTGACTAAAAGTCTAGAACTTTAGAAGATGATTTTATCTCACCTGAATTCTTTTTTAGAGGATTATGCCTCACTTTGATCTGCCTTGAAGGGATTTTACCTCACTCAGATCTACCTTGAGGGGATTACGTCTCACTCAGATCCATTTTGAGAGGATTTCCCCTCACTTGGATCTATCTTGTGAAGATTTTACCTTACTTGAATCTACCTTGAAGAGATTACACCTCACTTGAACACGCCTTAAGAGGATTTCACCTCAAAAAGTTTTTCTCAAACAAATTGGGCTCTCTGTCTTTCAGTCCATTCCATGACTAAAACCATTCTCAAAAAGGTTTTAACCCCCACATCGATTTCAGTGTTCAGCCATTGATGGTCAAGGCCGGATGTTCTATGTGCCTACGTCCTTGAAGTTCTTCTTCAAGATCAGGTTCCGGGGAAGAGAGAAGAAGAACTCTGAAGAGTTCGAGTTACATCCTTTTATCAAAATAGAAAAAACTAAAGGGTGCGGTTATTGCCACTTTATTAAATTCTTTGCTCATCTTACATTTTTTTCCTTTCAGTTTTTACCATACTTAGAAGAGAAATTTTATTAACACATCCCTAAATACTTAATACACATTCTAATTTTTCTACATTTAAAATCAGATTATATGGGTAAATGAAATGACTAAAAAGACATTTATATTAGAAAAGAAACTATAGTTGGAATATGTTTAATATCTTTTAATATTGTTATAAATTCAAGTTGAAATCTTTGTCATGAGTTCATGACAAGCTTGATTATTAGCAATTATGCATTACAAAATTCTTATGATCGTTCATATTGTTTCTTGGTAATTAATAGAAAGAAAATAAAACCTAGTATGATATATATAAACCCTAATTGGAATCTTCTTCTACAAGCTTGACTACTAGCAATTTTGCATTACAAAATCCTTATGATTGTATATGTTGTTTCATGATAACTAATGGAGAGAAAATAATAACAATGTAGTTATAAACCTAGTTGGGATCCTCTTCATGTGTTCTTGATTATTTTTCAACAATCTTGCCTACCAGCAATTTTGAATAACAAAATTGTTAAGATTGTATAGGTCTCATGATAATAATTGAAAGAAAATTAAAATTATTATGATGATTCTGATAATTAAACGCATTTAAATTCATTATGATAATATAGAATGTTGTGATTATGATAAAGTTTGGCATGATGATTTTAATATTGATTTATATATAGTGATTTGATATAGAATTTTGAGATTTGAGGATAATTTAGGTAGTTTGAGTGGTGAATTTAATAAAATGATAGAATAAGAAATCAAATGGGTGATGTATTAAGTAAGAGGTGTGTATTAAGTATTTAGGGATGTGCGAATAAAATTTCTCTACTTATAAACTTTTAAATTATCTTTAAAAAAAAAACTTTTAAATTATAATTTACTTAATTTATTCGCTTATACTTCTCAAATTACTCTTAGGTGCAAAATTTCCTTACAACTCAATATATATATATATAAATTATCATCTCATGTATTCAGTCAAGCTTTGTTGAGACATAATGAGTTGTTTGATAGTTCTTTACAGAGTAGTCCCCTAGAGTTCAGTGAAAATTTACCGAACAAATTTACAACGATAAAATCATTTAAAGTCATTTGCAATACCCAGAATAATACAAAAACGTTCAATAGATTTCTCCCAAATAGTGTCTTAATGTTCGATAAACTATTACAGAACAAAGTGCAAGATAGAATTCAAGAATCAAAAATAATTAAATTTGATGTTAAATGTTAAATTAAAGTGTTAAGATTTAAACATGAATGATGAGATTAATAATGAAACCTTGATATAGATGTAAATGTTTCATGGGATGTAATATAGTTATTAATAAAATATTATTTATAATTGTAATTTTTTTTAAAATATCTATACGTAAAGTGTGAAGTGAACAAAAGTTCTTGATCCAAGTACGTTAGAATCTTTTCTTAAAAAAATAAATAAATAAAGTAAAAAGGAGTTATGCTTGAGTCTTTTTTTTTTATCTGGACTCAGACATTCTCTTTTTTACTGAAGAAAAAAAAGCCCGTTGATAATTAGACCCAAAAAGAAAACGAAACAACAACCCGGCCCAACAATTCGAACAAGGACCCGTAAACGAATCGATCCCCTATGTTTCACAATTAAGCGTTTGCTCCACTTGCTGATAAAGATGTACTTGCCTCGGCGGCGATGACGTAATTTGGCGGGAAAACATTGCAGACGGTGAAGAGAAGGCTTTGGTTGATATCCTTGAACGCACCTTTCCGGGTTTGAAGAATTTCTCTCTCAGTTTCTTGTTTTTGCATAATAATTTTATTTACTTCCTATATTTCTCCAGGATAATCGATAAAAATGAAAAACTGAGTTAGCCTAGTTGTTCATATTATTTTAGCTTCAGTGCTCATTGTTGAAAATGGAAGTGGCTTTGCTAGTTTTATTAAAACATGGATAAATTCAAGTACATTAGCACTACTTCTTATGAGGTTGTAGGACTCATAGATAACCTAAATGAATTTCCCAAGACCATGTTGGGGATTCACTGAGTTCGAAAAACAAATGATTCTAGTGAAAGAATATGTTTAACCAAGCCGTCTAAGGATTGGTATGAAGAGCCATCTTGTTTGAAGCAGAGATTCGCCTTCTCCATTAGCTTTAAGCTTCTGGCTCTGATCTCTTCCCCTTCTTTCTCCACCATTAGTTTTCTAATCGTTCTTTCGATTTCACCTCTCTCTGCGCCCGGCTCTAACTGCAAACCAACCTTCCAGACATTGCTTACATATCTCGCGTTCACCATTTGATCAGTGAAACATGGCATACAAATCATCGGAACTCCCTCGCAAATGCTTTCCAGTGTAGAGTTCCAGCCGCTGTGAGTCCAAAAGACTCCAATGGCTGCATGTGATAACACTTCTTTTTGGGGAGACCACTTCACAATGTGCCCCCTCCCGTTCAAGTTCTCTAGAAATTCATTAGGTAATAGTTCAAGCCATTGGGAACCTCCGTGGATTGAATCAGGTCGAATCACCCATAAGAAAGGCTGCTTGCTGTTGGCTAGTCCCCAAGCTATCTCCAAAAATTGAGCTTCCTTTATTGCTACAATGCTCCCATAGCTAACATAGACAACGGATTTGGGTGCTTGACCGTTCAGCCATGAAATGCAGCTTTTGTCTTCTGTTGCCAGGGGAAGTGAAGAAGAGGCTGCAGGGAAACAGTTGTGAAATGGTCCAATAGGGAAAATTGGAATGGGGAATTCTTGTCGAATTTTTCCCAGTGCTTGCTCTTCAAGGTCTTCAAACGTATTAAAAATGAGTCCCCTTGAGGACTTGGTTCCATTTGACATGCCGTCTGCTAGTTGAAAATATTCCTCTGAGTCACACCCTTTGATCACAGGAAGGTCTTTGACTTTGAGATGTGGGAACTCTGCCACTGGCTCTTCTAGTCGAGAATCTAATGCCAAAATAAGAAAAAAATTGAATAAGTATTGTTGTCAAGTGTGATGTTAACTGGTAAATAGCCATTAGAGGGGCTCAGGCCAGGCAATGAGTAATAACAGAGTCATGTAGATACTGCTGGACTAATACAAAGAGATGCTAATCAGAACTATACATTAACTGCTAAGTTCTAGTTTCCTAGATCTTAAGCATCAGGTAATGGTACCAAATTATCCTGATTAATCTACATTTTACGAATCAATTACCAAGCATGCAAGACAGAGAAGTAACCAAGTAAGAAACCAAACCTGGTATTGGGAAGTAGCCCTTTTCACGCAGAAGTGGAAATGCAGCAAAAACAGTAAATGAAGAAGCACCCCCAGTCCTTAAAACAACCCTCGGGACCTTAAGGCTATCGGCAACAGATTGAGCGAAGTGAAAAATAGCGTCTGATATCAAACAAGCAACAGGGTCCTCTGAAACATCAGATAACAAGCTAGCCAAGCATTCTCGGAAAGGTTCGACACATTTAGCAGTTAGAACAGAAATGAGGAAGAGGATATCCTTTGAGGAGGCCTCACTTTCAGATAAGCCATCAGGAATTGAGTGAAAGGTGAAGTGTGGATGGCTTGAAGGGTTGAGAGAGTTGAAGTTGGTATGAATGATTGTTATGGAGAAGCCTTTCAGGTGTAAAATGTTGGCCAGCTCTAGCATGGGGTTTATATGACCTTGAAAGGGCACTGGGAAGAGTATCAATCTCCGGCCCTTCCTTTGCTCCATTAGATTTAGTGTGACTCAGTTTGCTTGGCTTCTGAATTCTGTGTTTCTCTTGTCCAAGTCCTCTTCTTGCTAGGCATACAGAAGCCAATAACTGGTCTTCTTTAATCTGCAGCATTAGGTTTGACGTCCTTACACAGCCGCCCTCACCAAACTTTCCACTCAACCCAACAACATTTTCATAGGAGACAAACTAACATGTGTTCACATAACACAACAAAATATCGTCCTGATAACATTGAATATAATTTATTGCAAGTTGCAGGTGGCATCTTGCTAGGCACAAGTGCACAACTACCCAAAGGTTTACAACTCGTACATAAAAAGACTAGAAAGAGAAAGGTCTTCGTTTCCTGCCCATTCATTGTAAAACTATTAGTCATTATCTATAGTACTTAAATAAGATTACTAGATTTTTTTTTTATTGTAAAGGATGACCTACATACACATTATAATCAATAACTGATTATGAGTCTGGAAATACAATTCATTTAAATGATAAAATGTGTTTGATCAAGGCATCCAAGGATCGGTATGATGAGCCACCTTGTTTGAGGCAAAAATTTGCCTTCTGCATTAGCCTTAAAACTCTGTTTTTGATCTCTTCCCCTTCTTTCTCCACCATTAGTCTTCTAATGGTGTTTTCAATGTTGACTCTCTCGACCCCATGTTGTAACTGCAACCCGACCTTCCAAACATCGCTTACATATCTTGCATTCATCATTTGATCAGAAGAACATGGCATACAAATCATAGGTACCCCCTCGCAGATACTCTCCAATGTAGAATTCCAGCCATTGTGAGTCCAAAACACAGCAACCGCTTGATGGGCAAGCACTTCTTTTTGAGGTGCCCATTTAACAATGTGCCCCTTAACATTCAAGGTCGACGTCTCAAGAAACCCACTAGGTAATGCTTCAAGCCAATCTGACCCATGGACTAATCCGGGTCGAATAACCCACAAGAAGGGCATCTTGCTGTTGGCTAGTCCCCAGGCTATCTCCAAAAACTGAGTTTCCTTTATTGCTGCAATGCTCCCAAAACTAACATAAATAACAGATTTTGGTGCTTGTGTGTTTAGCCATGAAATGCAACTCTGGTCTTGTGCTAATAAGCTACTTGAAGTTAGAGAACAGTTTGCAGGGTAGCATTTGTGAAATGGTCCTAGTGAGAAAACTGGAATAGGATAAACCTGGCGAATGGTGGCCAGTGCATGTTCTTCAAGGTCTTCAAAAGTATTAAGAATCAATCCATCTGAGGTCTTGGTTTGAATTTCCAGGTCAGCTATTAGATTAAAAAATCTCTCTGGACCATCACTGTTGATAATTGGAAGGTCTTTAACCTTGAGAGGTGAAAGCCCTGTCACTTCCTCTTCTAGTCGAGAATCTAAAGCCAAAATGGAAAAGGAAATATTACTTGCCAAGTGTGTGATAAGTAGTGGCCGAGTGGGTACAAGTGCTTGAGCAAGATATAGCTAATAACATGAAAGTGTAACTATGTGTACATTTGATAGTCTGCTATATAAGAGAAATCTAGGTGAAATGTAAATACTAATTCCTCTAGTATAACTCACCTTGTTTTGGGAGGTAGCCTTTCTCTCGAAGAAGTGGAAATGCAGTATAAATTGCAAATGAAGAGGCACTCCCAGTCCTTAACAGAATCCTTGGCAGCTTTAGGCTCTCTGCAACAGATTGAGCGAAGTCATAGACGGAGTCGGTGATTAAGCAACCAACAGGCTCCTTCGAAACATCAGACAACAACGTAGCCAAACATTCCTGGAAAGGTTCACGAGAATTTGCATTTAGACGAGAAAGAAGAAGGAGCGGATCCTTTGTTGAGGTTCCGCTTTCAGCCAAGCCAATATCTATTGAGTGGAAGATGAAGTGGGGATGGCATGAAGGGTTGAGAGAGTTGAAGTTGCTTTGGATTATGGTTATCGAGAAGCCTTTCAAGTGTAAAATATTGGCAAGCTCAAGCATGGGATTTATATGGCCTTGAAAGGGCAGTGGGAAGAGTATCAATCTCCGACCCTTCTTAAGTTGCTCCATTTGAATTTAGATGGCCTGACTCTGATTGCTAGGATCTCTTCTTGTTCCGGCAGTTTGGTTTGCTTGACTGGTTGGATTGTCTGCTCTAATAGATCTGTGTAGTTTCTTCTCTTCTTGTTGATTAGTGCTTTTCGTTGACCTCACTGGTCTTTCTTTTTGTACACTTGCCTATATATCATAAACAAAGAGCAGACAACTGCCTGTCTATTATTGTCATTCATTATTTTGGCAAATTGCCGTAGAGAATATAGCTTCTCTCATTTTTAATTTGCAGCATGTGCCAGGTAGATATGCACCTTCAGAGAGTCCTGCCGACTCTTTCAACTCTCTACCTGTTTACAACTGTTTAATTATGCCAATTTGTTTGGCATTGTAAGCCCGGGGGGGATACAGGTGAGGTAAATAGGAAACTAAAGCATCTAAGAGATAGCATTACGTCCCACTTGTCACTCATGTGCTTGTTCCTCTGAACAAGCTGACGAAAGTAAATGATGAGACCTGAATTAGAACAGTAAGCTTTATAAACTTGATAGAATTACATATAAATACTGGAGTAGATCTAACCACAGTTTGATGTATTATACTTTTCTTCTGTTTTATCTGTTTGGCCTATAGATGATATGCTACAGACACACTTTGATCAGTCAGTGACTTTATAATGATAAAATATGGTTAACCAAGCCATTCAAAGATTGGTATGAAGAGCCACCTTCTCTGAGCGAAAGATTTGTCTTCTCCTTAAGCTTTGACATGTTGTCTTTGATCTCTTCTCCTTCTTTCTCTGCTATTAGTTCTCGAATTGTTTTTTCAATTTCGCCTCTCTCGATCCCGTTCTCTAACTGCAACCCAACTCTCCAAACATCAGTTACATATCTTGCATTTACCATTTGATCGGTGAAATTTGGCATACAGACCATAGGCACCCCCTCAGATATACTCTCCAAAGTTGAATTCCACCCATTGTGAGTCCAGAACAGTCCCACAGCTGGATGAGCCAGCACCTTTTTCTGTGGTGCCCATTTCACAGTGTGACCCTTCTCATTTAAAGCCTCCAGGTACCCTTGTGGTAATTTTTCGAGCCATTCAGAGCCTTGGATTAATCCAGGTCGAACCACCCATAAGAAGGGCTGATTGGTGTTGGCTAGTCCCCAAGCTATTTCCAAAAATTGAGCTTCATTTATTGCAGCAATGCTCCCAAAGCTGACGTAGACAACAGATTTTGGTGCTTTAGTGTTTAGCCATGAAATGCAACTATCATCCTCTGATAATAAACTATTTGAGGAGGAGGTTGGGAACCATTTGTGAAATGGGCCTATTGGGAAAATTGGGATGTGAAATTCTTGTCGGATTGTAATTAGTGCTTGTTCTTCAAGATCTTCAGAAGTATTGAAAATAATTCCATCTGAGTTCTTCATTTCATTTACCATTTCGGTTATAAATTGATAATATCTCTGTGGGTCACAAGAGTTCATCATTGGAAGGTCTTTCACTTTGAGTGGTGACAGCTCTACTACTGGCTCTTCTAGTTGAGATTCTAATAAAACAGTAAAAAGATAGCTGCCTAAGTTTGAGGATAATTGGAAAATACATGATACAATTAAGCAGTAGATACCTACATTTAGTCATGTAGGTTTTGTGGCCCTTAGGCATATAAACCTTGGGCAATAGTAGGCAACTAGGTGTTTCAGAGAAACTAACCTTGTTTTGGGAGGTAACCCTTTTCCCACAGAAGTGGAAATGCGGCATAAACAATAGTTGATGAGGCACCTCCTGTTCTTAGCAGCATCCTTGGAAGTTTAAGGCTCTTAGCAACAGATCGAGTGAAGTCAAAGAGAGGGTCAGTGATTAAGCAAGCAATAGGCTCCTCTGAACCATCATCAGATAACAAGTTAGCCAGGCAGTTTCGGAATGGATCACAGCAGTGCGCATTTAGACAAGAAAGAAGGAGGAGGGGATTGTTTGTGGAGGTTTCAGTTTCAGATAGGCCATCAGGGATTGAATGGAAGGTGAAGTGAGGATGGGTTGAAGGGTTGAGAGAGTTGAAGTTGGTGTGGATGATGGTTATGGAGAAGCCTCTGAAGTATAGAACGTTAGCTAGCTCGAGCATAGGGTTTATATGGCCTTGAAACGGTAATGGGAAGAATATCAACCTCTGGCCTTTCTTAATTTGCTCCATTAAAATTTGAGCAAATGTAGTTGCTTGGCTCTGGTTTGAGTCTCCTTTCCTCCTGGAGTCTAAATTGCTTCAATGTTGTTTCCTTCTTTACATGTATGTATTTATTATGAAGTTCGGTCCCACTATACAGCCTATAGATAACATTGTATATTAGAATTATTATTTGTTAATCAACTAAGAAAGCAACTGACCTAGAAGACTCCGTCAGTAGAATTACTTATACGTTGTAGCTGCACATAAATACATGAAAACAGGTCTTGGTAAAAGGAAGAGAAACCAGAAACCAAAAGTTATATGGCGGTTGTGAAAAAAAGTAATAAACCAGACTTGTCTATCCTAATTATATCGAAAAAGAAAAAAATTTAGCTACTATGATTCATTCTCTATTGTTGTCCCCAGTTAACAAAGTAATTTGCTTTTTGGATTTTTGCAAGCTTCACTTGCTTCAAATACAAAGACATTGAATAATCATTAAACTTATGTATTGCAGGTCTTTCTCTAGTTATAACTTCTCAAAGTTTAGGTACTTTTCAACATCCCTAAACAGCAACAACAGGTAATACATTAACAAAAAGTACAGTTGTTGTACATGCTTTTCTCAATTTACTCTATTCAACCCTAAACCCAAAAGTAAAGAATAAGCAGAATGTCTCTTTAGTTTATAAATCAATCACTACTCAGTAGATACTTTAGTAGTGACCAAAGTGTCGAATGAGTCATAGTTGAGTGACCATTTGTGGAATTCTTCCTTTATTTTATAAATCAATCACTACTCAGTAGATACTTTAGTAGTGACCAAAGTGTCGAATGAGTCATAGTTGAGTGACCATTTGTGGAATTCTTCCTTTATTTTATTAATCAATCACTACTCAGTAGATACTTTAGTAGCTCCTGATTGTATTGTTCATATTACTTGTATCGATTTTTTGCATTGTCATGAACTCATTATTTGATCAAAATACTTACTTGCTTCACTTTCCTTCTAATATTTTCTAAAGCTTTTAATTACGTTTAGTCTATAACACTTTAAGTAGTGCATAAGATGACATTTATATTTTATTCTGTAAATGATATCCCACATACACATTTCTAATCAATCACTGGCTTCCAATCAAGTTTTATTCAAATCGTTCTAATGATAAAATGTGATTAACCAAGTCATTCAAAGAATGGTATGAAGAGCCGCCTTGTCCCAGGCAAAGATTTGCCTCATCCTTTAGCTTTGCCACTCTATCTCTTATCTCTTCCCCTTCTTTGTCCATCATAAGTCTTCTAATTGCTCTTTCAATTTCTTCTCTCTTGATACCAACCTCTAGCTGCAATCCTATTTTCCAAACATCGCTTACGTATCTTGCATTCACCATTTGATCAGCAAAAAATGGAATACAAATCATAGGGACTCCCTCGCAGATGCTCTCCAATGTAGAATTCCAACCACTGTGAGTCCAAAATACTCCAACAGCTTGATGGGCAAGCACCTCTTTTTGCGGTGCCCATTTCACAATGTGTCCCATTCCATTCAAGCTCTCAAGAAAACCACTAGGCAGTGGTTCTAGCCATTCCGAACCCTGAACTAACCCGGGTCGAATCACCCACAAAAAGGATTGCTTGCTATTGGCTAGTCCCCAGGCTATCTCCAAAAGTTGAGCTTCGTTTATTGCAGCAATGCTTCCGAAACTAACATAGATAACAGATTTTGGTGCTTGAGTGTTTAACCATGAAATGCAGCTCCGGTCTTGTAATAGTAAGCTATTTGTAGAAATGGTTGCTGGGGCACACTTGTGAAATGGACCTATTGGGAAAATTGGAATGTGAAATTCCTTGCGAATTGTGGCCAGTGCATCTTGTTCAAGGTCTTCAAAAGTGTTGAAGATATACCCATATGAGTCCTTGGTTTCAGATGTAAAGGCGCGTACTACTTTAAAAAATCTCTCTGGGTCGGAACTGTGGATCATCGGAAGATCTTTAACTTTGACAGGGGAAAGCTCTGTCACCGTCTCTTCCAGTCGAGAGTCTAGGGTCAAAAATAGAAATCAGGAAACTGTAAGGATTCCTAAGTAGCAATAAACAAGCTCAAGCAATATAATGGAAAGATTTTCAATCTACATTTTGCCCTTTTAGCAAGAAACTTGAAACCTATATGTACCTTGCTTTGGAATGTAACCCTTTTCCCGCAGGAATGGAAATGCAGAATAGACAGCAGTGGAAGAAGCGCCACTGGTCCTGAGCAGAATCCTTGGGAGCTTAAGACTCTCAACAACTGACTGAGTGAAGTCAAAGAGTGGGTCACAGATCAAGCAAGCAACAGCTTCCTCTGTTACACTAGACAACAAGGTGGCCAAGCATTCCCGGAAAGGTTCACGGCACTTTGCGTTGAGATAAGAAAGAACAAGGAGACCATCCTCTTCAGCAGCCTCGCTTTCAGATAAGTCATCTGAGATTGAGTGGAAGGTGAAGTTTGGATGGGTTGAAGGCTTGAGAGAGTTGAAGTTGGTATGGATGATTATTATGGAGAAGCCTTTGAAGTGTAGAATGTTGGCCAGCTCAATCATAGGGTTTATATGGCCTTGCAAGGGATATGGGAAGAGTATCAACCTTCGGCCTTTCCTCTGGTCCATTTTGAAGTTTACAGGGACTCATGGACTGTGTTTGCTTAATATTTTAGGCCTCTTTGGTCTCTATCCTATATATGTTGATATTGTATTGCATGTATTTAATTTCGTGCATGGTTAGGTTAGGACTTACAAATCTGTACCGTATATACATTGTCATTTATGAAGGCAACCTAGCCAACAACATTTCTGGTGAATCTTGATCTTATTGTTGGTTACATGTAGTTTTCGTAATTAAAGAAATAAAGTCGAAGATGGACCATCATTTATGAGGAACATAATGAAAGGCAACCACATACAATGAAATTTTGCAGTGAAGGCATGCATGTTAGTGATGTTACAAAGAGAAGAAGGAATGTGCTATTGATTGGAATTGTACAGTCATGTTGTTTACAGTCACAATTAAGCAACCACTATTTGTTAGTCACCAGTCTTTTCGGTGTTTGTCAGTTGAGCTAGCACTTGCAATCCCTCCCGGTCAATTTCATCCATCTATACGTTAAATGTACGTGACTGACCATTCCAAGTTGAAGTTAATTCCATCAAAGCGACGCGGCAACTCTATTGAGTTCGAAAGGTGAATGTTGGGTGTTGTGAAAGGATTTAGTTCCCCCTTCAAGCTTTAGCAAGTTAGTTTGTTAAGCTTTTGTTTTCAGCCTCGTCATTGTCCATTTGTGTTGTTCATGCTCTTACACATTTTACTGTTATTCAGTGAGTTATAAACTGCTGATCGAGATGTTGTAGGGTCTATTTGGCTTCTGCATTCATACAATGCATTATTGATGGTGGCAACCAATCTGATGAATAAAGGTGTGTGGCTATTTTCATCATATTGGTTACTTTGTTCATCCTACATTTTCTTCTCATCTTATATATATTTTTTTAAGGGCTAACATCTGTTTACCCCTATAATTTGCCTCAAACATCATTTCAATCTGTGACATTTCAATTTCATCCAAAAACTCTCTGACCTCTCAATTTCCCTCAAATAAGTCAACTCTGTCAAATTGCTCTATTAACTGACTGACGTGGCACAAATTTAGACGTCAACTCAGCGTCGTGTAACCGTGGTGGATGGTAAAATGTCGAGAACAGCTCTGACCTCCCCCTTCAATTTTTTCAATTTTTTTATTCTTCTCTTTTGTCTTCTTGCTGCAACCTCTTCTTCCTCAGAAAAAAAAAAAAAAAAAAAAACCATTGTCCTCGTAGCTCTTTCTCTCTCTGCCCATTTTCTGTTCTTTCTAATCGCTATTACCAAAAGCTAACCACTTTGGACTCATGCACTGAGCTTTCTCATGCTTTTGAATCTTATTTGAATCCCTCTCTCTGTCCATGTAAGCATTTCTCTTCTTTTTCCTTCTCTCTAGGTCGTCTTAAACTCATTTTATGCCAAACTTAGTTTGGTTGAAACTTCTGTCAGACTTTAAACAGTCCCAAGTTGTTTACTTTTATTGCCTCCATTGAATTTTTGGGTATAAGTTACATCTGGCCGGGTTAGGCTAGGGAAAGAGACTGGCTTTTCCATTAATGGGCCTTTGATGAAAGAGAAATCTAACTCCTAGGTATTTAAATTCGTTTAGAAATTACATAAATTCCATTGCTTGGAAGGTACTTTCACTCCTTTTACATGCCCATACAGCCGTCCTAGCTAGCTATTGATATTCAAAGTTTTGAAATTTATGCAATTTGCTTGATACCCATGTAACGCCCCAAGCTGCATCTCACCAACTTGAGCACGTCACAGTGTCACGAGACTCTAAAACATAAACCAAAATGTACGTTCAATTTACAATTTAGAGAATCGCAAGGCAATTTATTGAGTATTTTTTGTAAAAGCACAGCGGAAACTAATAAATAAATTTTGAGGTGAAAGTCTTTAAGTTACTGAACCTAAATTGTTCGTCTAGAATTCGATAAGAAGGATTCCTCGAGAAAGAATAAACTTTGAGAAAAGCAACGTATTGACACCAAACTAACTTCCGACAAGTCCCAAAAAACAAATTTCAAGAATTAGAAATCGAGATTAAATCTAGAACCTGATTTCTGTTATAACAATTTATCGAACTCGTTTCCGCACACCCAGCTTCATCCTCTACTATCCTTTCACCAATGCACAATACATGCATCCATTGTTGTAGGAGGTTGTTTAGTCACAAATTACTTATGCATTTGTGTCCAAAAACTATATAAATTGGTTTGTCTTCCATGCTATTTTACCTTTTTAATATATTTCCTTTTATTTGTAGGAAACCATGCATTGAGAATAAAATGATTAAATGAGCCCTGAAATGCGGAGATTTGGAGCTGTGAGAAGAAGACACGGAAATTGAAAGAAAATTGCAAAATAGACTTTTCCGGCGAACCGCCACTCATGGATGACCTCTAGTCCAGCCAAGAAGGACCATGGGGGTGGGAATTTTCTACCATTTGAAATTCAAATCTCTCCCCACACATTGTTCTTTTAGAGCTTTGCATGCATTTTGGGACCACGGTATAAGAACATCTCTTCCATCTTTTATCTCCTAACATAACTGATTTTGAAGACCCAAGATACCTTATCTTCATTATCTCTTCAACCATTCATCCATTCTCACTACACTTTAGCGCCATCTTCTCACTACAACTCCATCTCCACCACTGCCACCACCCATCAATTCCATAACCACCTCAACACTACAAACCATCACTAGCTACTCAAGGATTCATCATCTTTACACCATTAAAAAGATTGAGGAGCAAGGAGGAGGAGACAACACCACAACATCACACCATGACATCCACTTTCACCACCATCAATAGTCACTTTTCACTCTCTATCTCTCTCTAATTACTTGATGTATTGTAGTATGTTAAAGGTGAGGTAAATAGAAAGTTAAAGCATCTAAGAGACAAAATTAAGTCCCACTTGTCACTCATGTGCTTGTTCCTCTGAACAAGCTGACGAAAGTAAAGATGAGACATGAATTAGAACAGTAAGCTTTATAAACTTGATAGAATTACATATAAATACTTGAGTAGATCTAACCACAGTTTGATGTATTATTCTTTTTGTTCTTTTCTGTTTGGCCTATAGATGATATGCTACAGACACATTTTGATCAATCAATGACTTTATAATGATAAAATATGGTTAACCAAACAATCCCAAGATTGGTATGAAGAGCCACCTTCTCTGAGGGAAAGATTTGTTTTCTCCTTAAGCTTTGACATGTTATCTCTGATCTCTTCCCCTTCTTTCTCTTCTGTCAGTTTTCGAATTGTTTTTTCAATTTCGCCTCTCTCGATCCCGTTCTCTAACTGCAACCGAACTCTCCAAACATCACTTACATATGTTGCATTTACCATTTGATCGGTGGAATTTAGCATACAGACCATAGGCACACTGCGGCACCCCCTCAGATATACTCTCCAATGTTGAATTCCACCCACTGTGAGTCCAAAACAGTCCCACAGCTGGATGAGCCAGCACCTTTTTCTGTGGTGGCCATTTCACAGTGTGACCTTTCTCATTTAAAGCCTCCAGGTACGCTTGAGGTAATTTTTCGAGCCATTCAGAGCCTTGGATTAATCAAGGTCGAACCACCCACATGAAGGGCTGATTGGTGTTGGCTAGTCCCCAAGCTATTTCCAAAATTGAGCTTCATTTATTGCGGCAATGCTCCCAAAGCTAACATAGACAACAGATTTTGGTGCTTGACTGTTTAGCCATGAAATGCAACTACCTTGAATAGCCATTTCTGCAATGGGCCTATTGGGAAAATTGGGATGTGAAATTCTTGTCGGATTGTAGCCAGTGCTTGTTCTTCAAGATCTTTAGAAGTATTGAAAATAATTCCATATGAGGTCTTGATTTCATTTACCATTTCGGTTATTAATTGATAAGATCCCTGTGGATCACAAGAGTTCACCATTGGAAGGTCTTTGACTTGGTGACAGGTCTACTACTGTCTCTTCTAGTTGAGATTCTAACAAAACAGTAAAAAGATAGCGGTCTAGGTTTGAGGATAATTGGAAAATACATGACCCAATTAAGCAGTAGATACCTACATTTAGTCATGTAGGTTTTGTTGGCCCTAGGAAATATAAACCTTAGGCATTAGTAGGCAACTAGGTGTTCAGAGAAACTAACTTTGTTTTGGGAGGTAACCCTTTTCCCACAGAAGTGGAAATGCGGCATATTGATGAGGCACGTACTGTTCTTAGTAGCATCCTTGGAAGCTTAAGGCTCTTAGCAACAGATCGAGTGAAGTCAAAGAGAGGGTCAGGGATTAAGCAAGCAATAGGATCCTCTGAACCATCATCAGATAACAACAGTGCATTTAGACGTGAAAAAAGAAGGATGAGATTGTTTGTGAAGGTCTCAGTTTCGGATAGGCCATCAGGGATTGAATGGAATGTGAAGTGAGGATGGATTGAAGGGTTGAGAGAGTTGAAGTTGGTATGGATGATGGTCATGGAGAAGCCTCTGAAGTATAGAACATTAGCTAGCTCAAGCATAGGGTTAATATGGCCTTGAAAGGGTAATGGGAATAAGAGTATCAACCTCTAGCCTTTGCTAATTTGCTGCATTAAAATTTAGAGCAAATGTACTTGCTTGCCTCTGGTTTGAGTCTGCTTTGCTCCCGACTCCTGGAGTCTAAATTGCTTCATTGTTGTTTCTTTCTTTACATGTATGTATTTATTATGAAGAAGGACCAAACCGTAGCACTATATATAGCCTATAGAATTTTTATTTGTTACGTCTCTCATAGTTTAATTTATGGTATTCCCAAAAAGGTACTTTATGTAGTTTAGTGGCTCAATTTGTCAATGTCTTATATGTTGTTTGTGTATTGGTGTAAGAGCATTCTTGTAAAAGCCATTATAAGGCTATAAAATGGTAGCAATAGGGTTTCTCATGTAAGAGAGTTGTGGTCTGAGTTAGAACTGTCGTAAAACCCTTTGAGAGCTGCTGTGACAACAGAGCTACTGTAATCCTTTGTAAACCCTCATTTGATGGTGGATATCTTTCTCCCTGCTGCTCCGCGTACGTAGGCTTTTGCCGAACCGCGTTAACAATCCTTTGTGTTCTTTAGTTTTTTGTTCTTGCACATATTTGGTCACTGTGGGATTTCCCCGCAGCAATTCTCTATCCTTTTTGTCGTTGGTATTTGGTGCGGTGAGCACAACAATTGGTATCATAGTGGGTTGTGAATCCGTTTTGTGGAGATGGCTAATGAAATAGGAGATGAGAATTCTAGATTTGCAAGAACAACAGTTTAGAATGCAAAGTTTGAGATGGAGAAATTCGACGGTACAAATAACTTTGGGATGTGGCAGTGTGAAGTGAAAGATATGTTAGCTCAACAAGATCTGGATATGGCTTTGGAAGATAAGCCTGAGGGTATGTCAGACGTTGATTGGCAGAAGATAAATAAGATGGCTTGCTCTACGATTCGCTTGTGCCTAGCTAAGCAGCAAAAGTTCTTTGTGATGCGGGAAACGACGGCAAAGGAGTTGTGGCAGAAATTAGAAGACAAATACATGATGATGTCGTAAATGATAATGATTATTCATGCAATAGGTATTGCTTAATGTATACGATTGACAGACTCGTAATGTATGCGATTGACATACTTGTAATGTGCGATTGATTAGTATAGCTATTATGTATTGCCTTTTGTATACATGATGTAGCTCTATATAAACCTCATGGTGAGATGAATACAATACAATTATCCAATTCTCTACAACACGTTATCAGCACGATTCTCTAACCCAAGCCCTAGCCAGAAAAAAAAAAACCCTAACACCCGAAATTTCTTTCACCAAAAACTGCCGCAAGCTCCTAGCCTTTGCTAGCCATACCGTGTGCTACTCCTGCAGCCCTTGAGCATCCGTGTGCCTCCTAATGCCCCTGCAGCATAGTCACACGCTTGCTCCCCCTGCAGCACAGCAGCACGCTAGTTCCTGTGCAGATCAGCCTGTTTGCACGCCCCAAAACATCTTTATCAGGACCTCAGATCAAAATCATTCCTTCATTAAAGTTTTTCGTCTCTGCCTCTTCTATCTGACCTCCAAATTTCAAACTATTAGAGTCGTTTTGAGATCTGTACACCATTCGAAGTGGGAGCTGTTCAGAAGCGAATCTACTCTGAATTTCAACAAGTTTTAAAGATTAAAGTTCCTGCTTTCTTGTCTTTTAAATTCCTTTATTTTCTGTACGATTTTCAATATACAAACATGGGTTCGATTATTTAATAAAGCGGAATTGTGGGAATTTACGCTTAACGACCTAAGAGTGTTCGTATGAACTAAGAGTGTTCATAATGCTCGGACTAAGAGCGTCCGTAAGCATCAAATTGTGACCATATTAAAACATTATTGTTTGGTCTAATCCAAAAGAAATTCTTGAAAATTGTTTCTTGGTAGCATAGCTCGGAAATCTTATTATTTTAGTTTTTGATTGTGGAAGTTTAGCTCCAAAACTAATATATCTTATCTTCTTATTTTGAGGATGTTGAATGAACCTGGACTCGACTTTCCCATGCTTGACTCAACAGGCTCGGATTACCACAGTTGGGTAACCGATATTGAGAACCAACTCACTTCAAAGGAAATATTACCCATAATTCAGGCACCTAACTCGGATCGTGTGTTCGTGCGAACACCTACAAAGCATGCTCAAGCAGTTATCTTGATGCGATGTCATATGGACAAGGCACTCAGATTGGAGTATATGTCAATCAAGGATGCAAAAGAGCTAAGGTAATGCTAGAAGAGCGCTTTGACAATGTCCAAGATTCCCTCCTCCCTGACTTGAAAGTTCAATGGAACAATCTGCGCTTTCTTGATTTCAAGTCTATTGCTGAATATAATTCAGAAGCTCTTCGCCTACAGTCCATGTTGAGGTTTTGTGGACAACTTGTCACAGAGCAAGAGCTAATTGAGAAAACTCTCTCCACCTTCCCCATTTCAGCCATTGTGGTATCAAAGCAATACCGCACTGAAGTCAATGTTGGACGAATCACGAGGTTTCATCAGCTTATCAATCTCATATCTGTAGTTAAGAAACATGATAACATACTCGTGAGGAATTATAATTCAAGGCCCATTAGCACTAAAAGCGTTCATGAGGCGAATTATAATGCACCCAAAAGAGGGCGCGAGAAGTGGAACCCTAAGAATAAGGGATATGAGGGACGTATGGGTCCATATAACTGCCCTAACAAGGAAGGAAACCGCAGGTTTGGTGCGGATACACTTGGTGGTAATGCCACACGTGGGAGAGGTGGTCGTGGTGGTGGCACCATGGGTCGTAGTGGTGGCACCAACCATCCTAGGGAAAGCCCACAACGTGCACCTCAGTTAAAGGGAGGTAACCACAATGACATGTGTCATCGATGTGGATCAAGTGAGCATTGGTTCAAGCAATGCAAGGCAAGCGAGCAACTAGCTTCAAGATACAGGGCATACAGGGACCTAAGGGAGCAAGAAGTGTATCTTGCAGAAGAAGAAGAAAATGGTGGAGACATCCATCTCACCATAGAGGACTTCAAAGCTGACGATCAAGTGCACAAGGATGCCGCAGACTTTGATTAGATTAGTCCTTTTATTTTCCAAAAAATTTTGTAATGACAATTGTATTAAACTCTTTATTATGTGGTGCACCCAATGAAATATGATGTCTAGGAAAGTCATTGACATTAATACTTAAGAGAGCCTCGCTCCACCAACATCTCTCTCTACTTTCCTGGTCATATTTGATTGGAGTTACCAAACAGATAGAGTGACTACAATGCGTCTTAGTTTGATTTTATTTTGGATTAGACTTTTTGGGACCTTTGATGTAATCATTGGCTATCTTTATTAATAAAGTATCGTATTATTATTCAATGTCATGTACATGTTTTAAATCCGAACTTTATTATTTTTCAGTATGTTTCCTGGAGTGTTGGAATGTTTTGTTGATAGTGGCACCACACATACTATATTGCGACAAATGCAACTATTTCTATGGATGACGCCTAGTCGATCTTCTGTGACTACGATGGCTGGACCATCACAATTGATTCATGGTCGAGGACCAGCTCAATTTATGTTGCCAAATGGCACAAGTATTAATGTCACCGAAGCTCTATATGCTCCTAGGGCTGGAAGGACCCTATTGAGTTTTAAAGATATAAGAGCCAATGGTTTTCATGTGGAAACACATTGTGACAATGGACAAGAGTTCATTTGCATCACCTCTAATGACTACGGACATAAACAAGTATTAGAGAAACTTATGTGTCGATCTAGTGGGTTGTATGCAACCACTATTCAAATTATTGAATCCAACCATGTTATGAGAGATGACTTATGGGATTCTGACACATATAGGCTTTGGCATGACCGTTTGGGACACCCAGGTCGTGATATGATGATCCGTATATTAAAGACTTCACACGAACATCCATTTTTCAAAACGAAAAGAAGTCAGAACCAAAATTCTATCCAAGGTAGGGTTGGCGCCGCCTACCCCCTGCGGCCCAAAAGTGGTATTGACGCCACCAATACCTCCTTGGTTCCTTTTTCTACTTCTAAAGTCAATTGTGACTTCGTGGCTCAACCGGATACTTCCCTGGTTGCTTCTAAAGCCCATCTTTCATTTTGTAAAGCTTGCTCTTTAGTAAAATTAGGATCGACACCATCCTATGCAAATGACACTAAAGAAAATATTTAATTCTTACAAAGAATCCAAGGTGATATTTGTGGACCTATTCAACCAACTTGCGGACCATTTAGATATTTTATGGTGTTGGTTAATGCATTGACACGATGGTCACATGTCATGCTATTGTCCACAAGAAATGCTGCATTTGCTAAACTCCTAGCACAAATCATTAAATTAAGGGCTCACTACACTGATCATCCCATTAAGTCAATTTGTCTTGACAATGCTGGATAGTTTACATCAAAAATGTTTGATGACTATTGCATGTCCATTGGGATTGAGGTTGAACACCATGTTCCTCATGTTCACACCCAAAATGGTCTCGCAGAAGCTGCCATTAAAAGACTTTAAATGGTCGCTAGAGCATTGGTTATGCGCATCAATCTCCCTGTTTCTGCTTGAGGCTATGCAATATTGCATGCAGCTGTGCTCATTCGTCTGAGGCCTACTGCCACTCAACTCTTTTCTGCGTCCCAGATGGTTACTGGATATGAGCCTGATGTCTCACACTTACGGATATTTGGGTGTGCAGTTTATGTGCCAATTGCGTCGCCACAGCGCACCAAAATGGGTCCTCAAAGACGATTAGGCATTTATGTTGGATATAACTCTCCAACCATTATCCGGTACTTAGAACCCTTGACAGGCGATCTATTTACCTCTAGATTTGCTGATTGTCACTTTGATGAGACAGTCTTTCTATCGTTAGGGTGAGAAAGGAACAATAATGTTCAACAGGAATGACAGGAATTGTCATGGTCTGTCCCCACTTTATCTCATCTTGATCCCTGAACCGCACAGTACGAAATTGAAGGGCAGAGAATTCTCGATCTTCAAAACATAGTAGACTCTATGCCTGATGCATTTTTTGATATCGCTAAAGTGACAAGATCACATATACCTGCTTCAAACGTGCCTGCAAGGATTGATGTCCCTAAAAATCATGGACATGAAGCCACCCCTAGGGGTATTAGGCATGGCGCCTCCACCACTAATAGTGATGGCAATGTGGCTCAGGCCGGGTTCCCAACAAGGAAACATGGGAGGCCCAAAGGTTCGATGGATTCTCACCCGAGAAAGAAAGTGAGTTTGGCACAGAAAGATCCATTAATCATCAACATAAATAACCCATCTCATGAAGATATTCCGGATTATGGTTATGTCTAAGAGACATCATTGGGGGACGCTCCAATGTTAGAACCAATTCCAGGGAATAGGGAGATCTCGATGAATTATACTAGTGTACATGAGACGTTGAATCGAGATTCTATTATCCTTGATAATGTGTTTGCATATTCTATTGCTCCAGGAATTATAGAACACGATGATATCGAATCTCGCTCTGTTGAGGAATGTCAACGAAGAGCAGACTGGCCTAAATGGAAAGATGAGATCCAGGTTGAATTGGATTCACTAACAAAGCGACAGGTCTTTGGGCCTATAACGCTGACACCCCTAAGTATAAAGCCTGTTGATCATAAATTGGTCTTTGTTAGAAAGCGTAATGAGAAAAATAAGGTTATTAGATACAAAGCCCGCCTTGTGGCGCAAAGTTTCTCACAACGCCCTGGAATCGACTACGAGGAGACATATTTTCCATTAATGGACGTTATAACGTTCCGCTACCTTGTCAGTTTGGTAGTTTCCAAAAAACTTGACATGCAGCTTATGGATGTGGTTACAGCATATCTCTATGGGGATCTAGATTCAGAGATATATATATATATATATATATATATATATATGAAGGTTCCAAATGGACTTCAATTACCCCAGTTAAGTGGCTCTAAACCACAGAGCGCGTTTTCAATAAGATTAAGACGCTCACTATATGGATTGAAACAATCCGGACGGATGTGGTATAACCGTCTAAGTGACTATTTGATTGGGAAGGGATATGTCAACAATGAAATATGCCCATGCGTGTTTATAAAGAGGACAAGTTCCGGATTTGCAATTGTAGCAGTTTATGTCGATGACATGAACCTAATTGGAACTCTAGATGAGTTAAAGGAAACTGCTAAGTACTTGAAATCCGAATTTGAGATGAAAGATCTTGGGAAAACACGGTTTTTCCTCGGACTAGAACTCGAGTACCGTAGTGATGAGATTATGATCCATCAGTCAGTATATACTCAAAAATTATTAAGGCGCTTTAATGAAGATAAAGCAAAGCCTGTAAGAACTCCCATGATCGGTCATAGTCTTGAGCCTGAAAAAGATCCGTTTCGTCCAAGGGATAAGGACGAAGACTTATTAGAGGCTGAAGTGCCCTATCTAAGTGCAATAGGCACATTATTGTACTTAGCTCAATGCACAAGACCGAACATCTCATTAGCAGTGAACTTGTTAGTTCGACACAGTTCTGCGCCAACACGCCGCCATTGGATTGGCATAAAGACAATCTTTCGATACTTGAGAGGTATGATTGATATGGGCTTGTTCTATCCCTATAGAGAGAACAGAAAAAACAGAAGTGTGGGATCGGACTCCACAAGGCAAAGCGCCACCTTCCGTGCTCCTCTTCCCTTCCATCAAAATGACAATGATGTCTTGATGAGTTTTGCTAATGCAAGGTATCTCTCTGACCCTCACAAAGGTCGCTCCCAAACGGGTTATGTCTTTACCATGGGAAGCACTGCAATATCTTGGAGGTCTACAAAGCAGACCCTTATTGTTGCTTCCTCAAATCATGTAGAGATTATCGCTCTACATGAAGCTGTGCGAGAATGCATATGGCTAAGGTCTGTAGTTAGACACATTTGAGGAACTTGTTGTTTGAAGTCTACCACAGATGAACCTACATGCATTTATGAAGATAATGCAGCTTGTATTGAGCAAATGAAGTTAGGTTTCATCAAGAGCGACAACACCAAGCATATATCGCCTAAGTTCTTTTACAATCAGCAACAACAAACATTTCTAAATATTGAAGTGAATCAAATCCGTTCAGAGGATAATGTAGCGGACTTGTTTACCAACTCGTTACCTAAATCCACATTCGAGAAACATGTGAAGATATATCGGGGATATTTGACGATGTCGAAGAAATTTCGCAGAAACGGTGACAGATAAGATATTTACCCCCCTAGATATATCGGTCCGTCGAAAAAATGAGATATCGGGGGTATCGGAAATATCGCAGAGATTTAGAACCTTGGTTGGGAGATTAGGAATGAGAACAAACTCGCTAGACAGACTAACAATCATTTATTTGAGTCAATTTCTATTAGAAGATACTGAAGCATTGAAGAGACAACAAGTTATTATTTTATTTTGTGTTTGGGCTGCATTTGTTTTATTTTATTTTATTTTATTTATTATTTTTTTTATTTTATATTTTGTACATTTTAGGAAATCTGTAGAAGTCATTCAAATAAAGTATATAATTTTCATGAATCAATAATAATCTATTGCTAAAATCAATGGTTTTAAGAAATTCATAACAGTCTATCAACTTTTTAAAGAGTCTGTGGACTTTTCAAAAAGTCTATCATTTAAAAAAAATCTGCACAAATCCAAATACAATACACCCGTTTATTCTAACATATGTGAGCTATCAAAACTTTCTAAGTTTGCTTGAGATAAATGATGAAAACATGACATATATATGCACCCCAAAATGGTACACCAGAGACAAACGATGTGGAGATAAAAGATGAGAATGCAGAGAGTTCATCAGATTCTGATTTAATTGCACTAGAGATTGAAGGATCCAGTTGATGGATGTCATACCCCAATTGTATGTATCTTCTTCAATTCCCTTTCAACTTTGGTTTGTTCTTTCTATTTTAAGCTATCGAACCCATGAGCAGACATGCACACAAACATGTGGATGCATAAATACGTACATCTGGGCTTCAGGAATTTGGAAGTTTGGGGAAGATGTAGCATTTTCGATCTCAGTAGCTAGGTAATGAGAACCATGACTGCAGTATTTTCTTGTTAGGTTAGGAAATCAATGGAGCATCAACTCAGTATCACTAACCAAGTAATCATACCATACTGGTTTTATGACTTGTACCGTCTGTTTAGGACTAAAAACCTAGAACTCTTTATTTTCCTTTTTTTTTTTTCTTTTTCTTCATCTCAGAAGAACAAGGGAATTGTATTCTTCGCCAGCGTGTATGGGTTTTGCTGGATTTAATTAAAGAAAAATGTATTATAGGAAAACTTGCTGGGTGTAACTAGAAATTTTATAAGTTTGCTGGGTGTAAAAAAATTTGCTGGGTGTACTTAGATATTTGCTGGATATATTTAGAAAGACCCTAAATAATATACAAAAGAACAATCATATTTCATTTTGTAAATGATGTCCCACACACATTTCTAATCAATCACTGACTTTCAATCAAGTTTTATAAACAAATGATTCTAATGATAAAATGTGATTAACCAAGTCATTCAAAGATTGGTATGAAGAGCCGCCTTGTCTCGGGCAAAGATTTGCCTCATCCTTTAGCTTTGACAGCCTATCTCTCATCTGATCCCCTTCTGTCTCTACCGTTAGTTTTCTAATGGTTTTTTCAATGTCGCCTCTCTCAAACCTATGTTGTAACTGCAACCCGACCTTCCAAACATCACTTACATATCTTGCATTCATCATTTGATCAGAAGAACATGGCATACAAATCATAGGTACCCCTTCGCATATACTCTCCAATGTAGAATTCCAGCCGTTGTGAGTCCAAAACACACCAACTGCTTGATGGGCAAGCACTTCTTTTTGAGGTGCCCATTTAACAATGTGTCCCCTACCATTCAAGGTCTCAAGAAACCTACCAGGTAACGGTTCAAGCCAATCTGATCCATGGACTAATCTGGGTCGAACCACCCACAAGAAGGGTTGCTTGCTGTTGGCTAGTCCCAAGGCTATCTCCAAAAACTGAGCTTTGTTTATTGTGGCGATGCTCCCAAAACTAACATAGATAACCGATTTTGGTGCTTGAGTGTTTAGCCATGAAATGCAGCTCCGGTCTTGTGATAATAAGCTACTTGTAGAAGTGGTTGCTGGGACACACTTATGAAATGGACCTATTGGGAAAATTGGAATGTGAAGTTCCTTGCGAAGTGTGGCCAGTGCATGTTGCTCAAGGTCTTCAAAAGTATTAAAAATAAACCCATATGAGGCCTTGGTTTCGTACGTCAGGTTGTGTACTAGTTTTAAAAATCTCTCTGGGTCAGAACTGTTGATCATTGGAAGATCTTTAACTCGGAGAGGTGAAAACTCTGTCACTGGCTCCTCCAGTCGAGAATCTGATGCCCAAATAGAAATTAAGCAGATATAAGTGCTGTCAAATGTGCTGCATTGTAAATAGCTAATAGACAAGCTCAAGCTGCAAGTAATAACTTGTAATGATATGTAGCTCATGTGATGAAGAGAGCAACAACTCAAATGCAAGCTTATGTGATTTTGTTACTAGTGGTGTAGCTCATGAATTAATTAGTTATATTAGCGTCAAGTTGTGGTGAGAAAAAAGTGGGCTGGGAAGTCCGCTATCTTGGCTTGTTCCTCATATCCAATATGATGTCACAGAGCCAAAATGAAGTTTTCTGCGTGGTGATTAATCTCAGATCCAATAAAGTGTAAATTTAAAATCTGCATTTGTCTTTTAGAAAGAAAGGAACTGTACCTTGTTTTGGAATGTAACCTTTTTTCTCCAAAAGTGGAAATGCAGATATAACAGCAGTGAAAGAGGCACTACCGGTCCTTAACAGAATCCTTGGGATCTTGAGGCTCTCTGCTACAGATTGAGTGAAATCAAAGACAGGGTCAGAGATCAAGCAAGCAACAGGCTCTTTTGAGACATCAGATACCAAGGTAGCCAGGCATTCCCTGAAAGGTTCAAAACACTTTGTGTTCAGATGAGAAAGGAGGAGGAGGAGATCCTTTTCAGCAGCCTCGCTCTCAGATAAGTTATCTGAGATCGAGTGGTAGGTAAAGTGAGGATGGGTTGAAGGGTTTAGAGAGTTGAAGTTGGTGTGAATGATGGTTATGGAGAAGCCTTTGAAGTATAGAATGTTGGCCAGCTCAAGCATGGGGTTCATATGGCCTTGCAAGGGCAGTGGGAAGAGTATCAATCTCCGGCCTTTCCTCTGCTCCATTACAATTTCAGAGGGATGTTGGTACTCTGTTTGCTTGAGGCTTTAGGTCTCTTTGGTTTCTTTAATCTCACTGTCCCCGTAGCCTATATATATATATGATGATATTGTATTGCATCGTATTTAATTTGCAGCTCTGTTAGGTTAGGCAGGTGCACATTATACATCTTATCAGTGATCTAAAGGCAACCCTAGTTACCCACTTACCCAGCAACCTTTCTGATGAAACTCTTACTGATGGTTACGTGCAGTTACGTACTAATTCAAGGTGAAGAACAGAAGAATTCTGATGATATGAAGTAGAAGATGGACCTTAATTTATTATGCATATAATGCAAAGCAACCACGTACGGGGTCGGTTCAGAGCCCCATCAGTTTTGCAGCACAGGCATTCACTGCGACAAGTATGAGTCAAAGCCACGTATAACATGTGACAAAATTGGGCCAAAAGCCACATATGTGTGTCCAAGACCCATGGTCACACAACAACCACGTTTGTTGGGTCTGTGACTTGTAGGCCTGTTGCTTTCCGTAGAAATTAAGGCCACATTTACTGATGGGCCAATGTGGGATTCTGACAATTGTAGGCCATCTTTTATATACCCAGGAAACTACTGTGTCCAGCTCTTTTTTTTTTTTTTTGAGAAGAACACAGCTCTTTTTTTATTTTAATAATACCATTAGTATTTAGTTAAAATGGTGCGTCCCCTTATTTTAATTGCCATCTTTTTTGCCATAAAAACGATTCCATTCTAGACACGAACCTTTATTGTCCGTGACTTTCACCTTCAAAAATAAAAAACAAAAAAAAATTATTAACTGCATCTTTAATTACAGAAATATAAATGCTTCTTTTCAAATTTATATCTTTATTAATTAAACCAAATCTGTAGAGAATAGTTAAATTTTTGAAGTACCTGTAATGCTCATAGTTTATTAATATAAAGAATAGCAACATTTTCATCAAGAGAGGATGAAATTGATATTAGCCATAAAACTGAAAATAACTACCCACTATCCATTTATTTTCTTTTTTGTTTTTCAATCTTTATCTATTTTCATAAATTTTCAAAAATAAACGGCTAAATGGCACGCACAAAATGCGTGTCAAGAGGCTAGTATTTCTAAATCATTTCCATTACAATCAGCTAGCTGCCTTATATTCATTCCAATTTAATGGAAACAAAATTACTGGACTAATATATTGAATCCATCAGTTAACTGATGATATAAACTAGTTAATTAGTTTTTGTATATGGTACAAATGATATTGAGTTTCTGGATTTGAATTTCATAACCTCCTAGCTACCGTTGATGAATTTAAAAAGAAAATGCAAATGCTCAACATGATTATGCAGAAGGTTAGATTGGAATCAACCTTGATCTATTAGAGGAGCCTAAAACACATTTGAAATAAAGCAGTGAACTAAGGGTGCGTTTGGGGGGGGCTTTTTTGCTCCCCTGCTTATAAGCAACTGACCTGTGTGCGTTTGGTAAACCTGCTTTTGCCCAGCTTTTGGCAGAAGCCGCTGCTTCTTTAATTTTAGTCGAAAAGCCAAAGCCAGCAACCCCATGCTTTTAAAAGCCAGCGCTGGCTTTTCCACTGTAGAGGGAGTTACTGTAGTTTAATGAACATTTTGAAATACCGGGTTGTGCCCTCTCTTCCTTTCAGCAATTACACCACACTGCCATCAAACCCTTATCTTCCATATTGAAAAGTGAAGCCTCCAGCGCCGCGCAGTGAACACTGCTCTTACATCTCGCTGACTGCCTCCTCTCATTCGTGTTCGAAGCCTCAATCCAATCCCCAGATTTTCGTACCAGGCTCTGAAAATCGAAAGCTCTGCAGGTAATAACTCCTCCCTTTTCCATTTCAGTTCCTATTTCATCTTTCATTTCTTGTGTTTGTTCATGATAGTTAATTTTTAATGCCTTGCTTGGTTTTCTGATTGGGAATGTGATGGCTTGTCTTTGTTGGTTGAGTATTTGTGTGGATTGCAAGTTGCAAATTGTCTGGGATTTGCTGACAATTAAAAATCTGGGTTATGGTCGATTTTGATTTATTATTTCTTTCAAAATCTGGGTTTTTCTTCTTCTTCTTCAAACTTGTCTGCTCAATGGCACCACTAAGTTTTCGTGTTTGTCTGCTCAATGTTGTGTTCATTCTTCTCCGTTCAGGGAGGAAAATTGAATCGAGTGAATGCTTGTTGGGTCATATATCTGCTACCCTGTGATTTTGCTATATCCAGAATTTTTAATAAAATGGGTCAAATGGGTCTGCTCTATGTCCCTCTTGAACATCCAATCAAGAAATTTGCTGGGTTATCAATATCCTCAAACAGCTCATAGGATCTGAGCCATCATCTTTCATATTCAAACTCTTTCACTTGGAATGTGGTATCTACCTCTATCTTTCTTTTTCCTAAACTGTCGATGATAATTGATGTATCATGGAGATACAAAACTGGATTTGTGGACTTTTAGTTTTTAACAAGTGATAGCCAAGGATGATTCTAAACAAGTGATAGCCAAGGATGATTCCACGGAAAAAACCAAAAGCGTTTATATTGCTGATGGAAAAGAAGCAAGAACCTTGGACGTTTTCTGGTTTTTAAAACCTTGCACACTATCTACCTAAAGTGGTTAAGATTGATTAAGAAATTCATATTCATTATATCTTTTATTTCCAGTACCATTCATTCATTCATTCTTTTCCATTGTAGCTTCTAGTATCCATTTGATCTTCTTTTACATAAAAGCATCTAGATTTATTTTGTTCTTGATTACTATAGAGTTGAATAAATGTACGTAAATGTAATGTAATAACAGCCCCCTAAGAATTGAATTAGGGTAATATGAATAAAGTTTCAATTTTTAACATTTTGGTACTGTTTTACACAAGTATGGGATCCAAGTGCAGAGCATGGAGTTTTAGAGTTTTTTGTTCTTTGAAAGCTCTATCTTCTTGCTAGCTCCATAATCAAGGAGATTAATGTTGTTTAGAGGCCGAATGCTTTATGGTTTGGTGTCAAGGAATGGGGATAACTCAATTTTTTTTATTAGATTTTCTAATATACAGTTTTGCTTCACTACAAATATGTGGAGATTGCTATCTATTGTTTCAATGAGTTTCTTGGACTATTAACTGTGAGCATTACCAATTGAGTGCATTGGCGAGTATAGAAATAATATCTAATAAAATTGGTCGGCCCTTCCCATTGTGAGAGCTAGCTATTTGGCTTTGGTTGTCTCTTTTGATGAAGTTAGTATTGGTCAAATATTACCTAATCAATATTCAGAAGATCAAATCAAACAACAAACTATATATAATCACAATATAATCATACACAATATGAAGGACAGTAGAACTGAAAAGATTTGGCCTGTGACTACAACCAAAAACCTAAAATCTTCCAAAAAACTGTCTTGCATCTCTCTCTCTCTCTCTCTCTCTCTCTCTCTCTCTCTCTCTCTCTCTCTCTCTCTCTCTCTCTCTCTCTCTCTCTCTCTCTCTCTCTCTCTCTCTCTGTATTGATGAAACTTGGGTTGTTGGACTGCATCTATTCCAAATGGTGCCTTTTCTTGATTCTAACTGCTTACAAAACGTATGATTTTAAAGACAGTGTCCCTTTATTTTTGTAATTTATATCTTCTTTATCATTTTGCTAAGAAATTTTGAGGGTAGATGATTTCTTACAGTAATTATTTGCAATTGTTAGGTTAGCCACTAACCATGTTCAATCTCTTTCTCATTAATTGTTGATTGCTTTATCTTATCCTTTTCATAGTCATCCATACCCTCTTCATCTTATTTAATGGGGTTTGCATTTATTTTTCTTCCGTAGGTACTAAAGCTTGGGCTACTTTTGATTGCCAAACTTTCTTTCCATTTTGCTGATCAACCAAGAAGCTTCTCCCATAGAGATGGATGATGATGTAGAAGAAGAATATCATGGTCATGGGTCAAGTCATGGGATAGAGATGGATGATGATGTAGAAGAAGAATATCATGGTCATGGTGCACAATAAATGGAAATGATAAGAAATAGCATTACTCAAAGTTTGATGAGTGCACGAACTTGAACATTTGAATGTGTTATGAAATTTTTTGTGGTTACTTGATGCAAACCAAAAACCAATTGTTGTTAATGTTATTAATATATTTGTATAAGTTATTTTTAAAATTGTCCAATATTAATCATATGCTCACCATAATTTATAAAAATTAAAAGTTGACAAAAATGAATAAGGACATAATAAAGATTAAAATTAATAACAAAAGCATTTGATCAACATTGTATTATCAAACAATCAAGGCAAAATAATCTCTTATGTCCAATTTGGTCATTCCACAAACAAAAAGCACAAGCCAGTTTGAATTTACCAAACACTTTGCCACTGCTTTTTGCCACTGACAGCACTTAAAAAAAGCCAGTTTACCAAACACTCAGCTGCTTTGCTTTTCAGCTACTTTTTCTCATAAATAAGCAGAAGCCAGCTTTTCTGAAAAGCACAGTCATACCAAACACACCCTAAATGATAAATTTGCAGAAAAGCAATCACCAGCTTTAGCCACTTTAAAATAAGGGTTTTTGTCCATTTACCTCATTTTGAGAGATTTTTTTCTCATTTACCTCATTAAGTTTTTTTAATTCTCTCTTACCCAAAACACTCTAAGGAGGTCTTCATTAATATCCCATTAAGATTTTTTTTTTTTTTTAAATACCATTTTACCCTCACCCCTTTGAAACTGAGAGAGAGAGAGAGAGAGAGAGAGAGAGAGAGAGAGAGAAACCATAGGAGATTTTGCCAGAGCCCAGTCACCGGCCGCCGGATTCCTGTCACCGGCAGCCACCCACCGGAATATGCTGAAATTTCACCAGAAATGTTTTTTTGCCCCCAATAAATCTCTGTTGCCGCCCAATAGACGTCTTTGCCCCGATAGTGTATTGCCCCCCAGTAGACGTCTATTGTATCCCAGTAGAACTTTCGGTTGCCAAAATATAAACTAATCTCCCAAAATTTGGACAAATAAAAATTTGTTTAAATAAAAAAACTAAGAGATTATATTAATTTAAAAAATCTATTGCCCTCCAATAGACATTCAATTTTCTTTTTCTTTCCTTCTACCCATTACTTAAAAAAAAAAAAAATTGGGCACCCAGAAACTGCTCTGGGCACCCACATCTTCTTCTCCTCCCATCTTCGACTTTGACAATTGCAGCCAGGGACCTGATTTTTGGGAGATCGGATGTAGTCGAACTCGGACCGGCTAGGGGACTGCTAGTCGCTCCGGTAAGGACAGGTTTGAACTGTAATCATGTGCAGCGCCGTGAGAGAGGTCAAATTGATCTGGACCCAAATTGATCAAATTTCACGGGAAACCAGAGATTTTGTCTCTTTTTTGCTAAGGACGACAACGACAAGGACATGGTGATCTGAGATTCAGATGTGATACCGGAGTTTGATGCCGCACATAATGTGGAGAGAGAGAGAGAGAGAGAGAGAGAGAGAGAGAGAGAGAGAGAGAGAGAGAGAGAGAGAGAGAGAGAGAGACAGAGAGACAGAGAGAGAGAGAGAGAGAGAGAGAGAGAGAGAGAGAGAGAGACAGACAGACAGAGAGAGAGAGAGAGAAACCGGTAGAGATCGGGGAGGGAGAGAAAGAATTGTGTTGGAGATTGAGTTCGACCCGGTAGCTTCGACCGGAGCTTCAGGCGTGATGCCGGAGTTCGACGCCGCATCGAAGTAGAGAGAGAGAGAGAGAGAGAGAGAGAGAAGTGTTAAAATATAATTTATTAATTAGAATAAGGCTAAAATTGTCATTTTACTACAAATTGGGTTAATGGGAATAAAAATTTGTTGTTGGGATAATTGAGATAATTTTAGTTGATTTTGGTGCTTTGGGTCAACGACCCTTAAAATAAAGCAGAAAATTTATAAACAACAAAGAAAGTCTTCAAATTGTCCTCAATTTGATGTAATGTAATCAAAAAACAGATATCCCAATTCGTTAACTAGAAAGTCTTCATAAAGTCCTCATTTTAATGGTTCACATTAGAAGTTTTCCCAATAAAGCAGTTATCCAAGGACAATTTTAAGAAATCCCCAAAAAAAAAAAGTAATATTAATATGGGTGAGGCTATTGCCACCCTATAATTTTCTTTGTTCACCCTACTTGCTCATTACACCCTATATTTTAATTTCAATTATTATATTTACTTATCCAACCCATTTCTCTTTCCAGGAATATCATCTATCATATGACATATCAAATTAAAAAAGAAATTTTGTTTAACGAAAATTTTTCATTTAATTTATATCAATTAAAAAGACGTTCTAAAATATATTAAAATTTCCTAATAAAATCAAAATTTGATTTACTTCCATTTTTTTATTTTTTCCATTCAGTTTCAATGTTCATTTATTTCAATCCATATTAAAAAATTAGTAAGTGCTACTATGAGCAATGAAAAAAAGATTGATTTTTTTTTTTGTGTTTTAAATTTTTTACTTTCGGTATTTATAAAGGTATTATAAAGATTTTGATGAAGTTAACATTAATGGTTTTGTGAATTGAATAACGAATTAACGATGAGGACGCAACAAAAAGATAAAAAACAAAACTGTAATAAATTGAAATTTAGAAGATGAAGATTAATGTTATCATATGAGAAATTAAGTAATTTTGTATTTAATTAGTTATGTATTTAGTTTTCCTTAAAGATTTAAATTTTAGAAAATTAGTGTACATATGAGTCATTTTGAATTTGGGTAATATAGTTTTTCAATAATTCAAATATTTGTAGGGTGAACAAAAAAAATGCTGTGGCAATAGTGTGAAACCTATTACTAGTAATGAACAGTATCAGAATCATAGATTATCCAAAAAACCTATATCCAGATCTTTGTAAATAACAAATTCATGAGCATATGCAGTAATAGGAGGGCCAAAACCAATTGCTATAAACTCATAAAAATTAGATCTTGAAAAATATTGAGTCTACTAAATATCCACCAGATTCTATAAATTCAATTTTATTCAGGTTTAATTATTTGTTCAAAATTTTCATCTCAAATAGCAGTGAAATCAGATCAAATAACAATAATTCCATAGAATAAAATCAATAAATAAATAAAAAATATTACCAGATCTGAGACTTTTCAACCAAAAAATACTAAAAACTAGTTTATCAAATAAGGAGAATATCACAAATGGTCACTCAACTTTTACCTATTCGACAATTTGGTCACTCACTTTTTAAATATATCACTTTGGTCACTCAACTTTAACTCTGTTATTCACTTTAGTCACTTCATTAATTTTTTTTCATTAAAAAAAAATTATATGCCATAATATTAATGATATTTTCGTTCAACTAATTATGAAAAATTGAGAAATATATATTAGAATAATTGGGAGAAGTGATCAAAGGGAGATCAAATGTTCCTTGGGTGACTAAAGTAATTGACAGTGTAATAGTTGAGTGACCAAAGTGATATATTTGAAACTTGAGTAACCAAAGTGTCGAATGAGTCATAATTGAGTCACCATTTGTGGAATTATCCCTATCAAATAAGGAAAAGGAAAAGGAAAATATTTGGCTAATTACCTCATCCTCTTCCTCGCTGTCATCATTGTTAGAATCATCGTCAACTCCCTCGCCAAGAAAAAAGGAAACTTGATCATATAATTCAAAGCCATGCACAATCTTAATATCAATACTAACTCGCTAAGTTTAGAGAAGTGGAATCATATTGAGTTTTGGGCAATACCAAATAAATCATTGGTAGGGATGGAGAATAATTCTCTAAATCAAAATACATCTTCTATTCATTTATTTCACTTCCACTTGATTATGAAAAATCGGTGGAGATCTTCCACATTTTCTGACAGGACTCACCCCGGATTTCACCCTGAAATCTGAAGTGGCCCTGCGGGACCCACCTTAGAAGAAATTCTACTAAAAATTTGGCGGAACTTCCCCTAAAAATGGACTACCCAAAACCTATAGAAAGAAATTGGGAAAAATTCACCAACGGTGTCTGGACACTTTGGTGACTTTTAGAATGATACCTGAACTCTGAATGTTATCAATGTGATACCTAGACTTTACTTTTCGTATTATCGTCATACCTCTGGCGAACTTCCGTCACGTGAGCCCAAAAATGAGGGCAAAAAAGACATTCTGCCCTCAGTTTGTTTTAGGGAAAAATTCACCAACGGTGTCTGGACACTTAGGGGACTTTCAGAATGATACCTAAACTTACAAAGTTATCAATGTGATACCTGAACTCATTTTTTCGTGTCAACGTCGTACCTACGACCAAATTCCGTCACGGAGCCGTTAAATTTTGCACGTGAGTAATTTAATGAAGACAAAAAGACCGATTTACCCTCAAAAGTTTTTATTTTCTTTTTCTTTTCTTTCTTTCTTTCTTTTTGTTCTTTTTCTTTCTTTCTTCTTCTTCTTTTTTGGTTTCTTCTTCCCCTGATTTGAATCATCAAGATTCAAATCATCTTCCTCGTCCGATTCCCACCGCCGATCACCGATCAAACACTGCCGCTGCATCTTAATCCACCTTTATGCACCGCAGATGTTTCTGGTTCCCCCCAATTCAAATCCTACAGCAAATTGAAATTGTCCACTGAGGCTTCACCGCTCACTCCCAGTTCATCCCGCCGCCGACGACTTAGCCACCACCACTCTCGTTCTCTCATCTGAGCCCCTTTTATACACCATTGATCAAAAACTCAGACCTCGCCAGCCCTTCACTCTCAAATCACAGCTCCAATCCTACCCCGCCATCCTCTCCGTCGTTCTCGACATGTAACACCACCTCCACACCATCCTCACCTACAACTTCATCGGTCTAGCCGACAACTTCGGCCTTTAGTCCAACTTCGATTAGAGGCAATTGAAGGCAGACAAAGATTAACAACTTCGGCCTCCACACCATCCTCACCTGCAGAAAATTAGAGCTGTCTTGATTCACCAGCTCTGCCACTCTGCTGGTACCCACCATTGCTCCTCGCATATTAGCAAACAAAGAACTCGGAGCCTCCACCATCGAGAAATGGAGGGCCTGCGCTGCGGATATCGGCACCATCGGAGAAGATGTTGTCTAAACAAAAATTGAGTTCTGGTTCCACGGCACGTCGAGCTTGTCGGTTGCGGCCTTGGCTTTCTTGATGAGCCAATCAACCGCCTTGCTGGGCCGGTCGTATCCGAGCCAGTCTTGCACGTCGTAGAATTAAATGGTGATGTGCACCTGCGAGCCGGACGAGGTGGTCCCTGGGGCCTTTGGCGGTGCAGACCTTGCTGTAGTGGTCATTCCGGCCGGTGGCCCTTAGAATGTGGCCTTAAGCCTCCATGATTTCACTGGAGGTGGAGGAAGAAGTAGTCCTTATCCCCAAACCCAATCGAGAAGCAGCGGAGGACAACGTCATTGCGCGGTGGTGGAGGTTGTTGTGGCTCTCCCCCATTTTTCTTCCTGCATATTCTATGGTGGGTCCTCCAAAAGCGGTGGTGTTGGCAAGGAGAGAATAAAGAAACCGAAAAAGAAGAAGAAGAAGAATAAAGAAAGAAATAAAGAAAAGAAAAGGAAAAAAAAAGAATAAAGAAAGAAAGAAAGAAAGAAAAGAAAAGGCAAAAAAACTTTTGAGGGTAAATCGGTCTTTTTGTGTTCATTAAGTGACTCATGTGCATCGCACGAGTAAAATTTAACTGCTCCGTGACAGAAATTGGTCGTAGGTATGACGTTGATATGAAAAAATGAGTCCAGGTATCACATTGATAAGTTTGTAAGTTCAGGTATCATTCTAAATGTCCCATAAGTGTCCAGACACCGTAGGTGAATTTTTCTCGAGGGTAAATCGGTCTTTTTGTCTTCACTAAGTGACTCACGTGCATCGCACGTGCAAAATTTAACGGCTCCGTGACCGAAATTGGTCATAGGTACGACATTGATATGAAAAAATGAGTCCAGGTATCACATTGATAACTTTGTAACTTCATGTATCATTCTGAAAGTCCCCTAAGTGTCTAGACACCGTTGGTGAATTTTTCCCAAATAAATTTTATACTTCTAAATCATCCATCCTCATTTTCCTGGAGCCACCATACTCCCCAAATCTCAACATCTCCCATTTATTTACAAGTACAAATCTCAACTTAATAACATTCATCCCACAGGTTATCAGAGCAATTCTAGAATGAAAGGTAAATAAGTAAAACATGGATAATATGGATATGCGGAATTGTGTTGTTGACTATGGCTCAACTCCATATACCCCCGACCTCAACTAACCTAGCCTGTACACTAGGCATTTGAAACCGAATGGTCTAAGGAAAACGTATTGAAAACACGTTAGTGTGAGTAGACAAAAATAAATAATCAAGATAATTTAAATGAAGCAAACTTGAATACTTTCCTATTTATTTAAATTTATAAAACCTCGATGCATGCAACGTTATAAAATATATTTCTTTAAACTCAAAATCTCTTGAAAACATATCAGCCCTGCTAGTTAAAAGAAATCGGACTAGCCCCGCTAGTCAAGTAATAATAGGATATGGGTAAGTAATATCACCATACGAGTAAAGGAACCCCTTAGGCTCTACCCTCAACTGCCACTCACACATAGATTGTGTGAGGAGGAGATCTAATAACCTCGACTGCCACTCACACACACAGAGTATGTGAGGAGGAAAACTAATAACCTCGACTGCCACTCACACACACAAAGTATGTGAGGAGGAGAACTAATAGAACGACCCCGGTATGGTGAAGAAAACATTCAAATCCAGTAAATCCATAAGGCTTCCCCAATTTCTCACAAGAAAACAAATATATTCCAATGACGTGGCCCCGCACGCCAAAACATTCTCGAAAACATAAAAAAATAAGCAAGAAATCATAAAATATAACAATCCTTCCAAAAACCTCAAGTCCGATAATATGGCAGAAATCTCAAAATCGACGAATAAAATATATGACTAAATTCCGGAAATCACCTAGGAAAATAATTCGTCGAGAATCACATAAATCATGATTTCAATTAAAATCATATATCAGAGATAAACTATAAAAGGCTCAAAATCTATTTCCGAAACATAATTGAAATAAAACATAATTAATCTCTGAAAATTAAATCATATTCCCAAAAATAAATCATAACTCCAAATCCGAGCATAATAAATTCGTATCCAAAATTCATATGGAAAAATAATGCCAAAATTATAATCCAAAGCATATTATGCTCGATAAGTAAAATGATAAATAAATTATTATTTTGGGAAAAATAATTGCATGCATCATTCTTTGAAAATAAAAGTCTACTCACAGTACTATTTAGGCGATCACGCATGCGAGTTCCTTCGTCGAACAATAGCTCGGTACGTCGCCCTGTACACAATTATATTCTATGAATAACTATTCAACAATTAAATACGATTCCTAAAATCAAATCCTCATAAATCATCTCTCCACTTCTTCTCGGATTCAACCCACATTTTACCATTAATCCCAATTCGTTAATTTAAAGGTTCCAAGGCAGAACCGAGAGATATCCGACGGTCGGATTCTCATAACTCGATAATTGAATTCTAAATTCCGGAAATTGATAATCAACACAAAACTTCTCCAATTTTCAACCAAATTCACATCTACAAGTTCTATAACAATTATAGGATTTAAATGGGCTAAAACAGGAATTAAAAACCTGCCCTATGTGTGTCGGTGGAGGTGGTGGCCCACGCGCCAGCAGCCACCACTTCTGATGGCCACCAAATTTTGGCAACACTACATACTCAACAAACCCAACATTTTTCCCAACTACCACAAGTTCCAATTTTATCTTGAAACAGTCGAAATCGACCGGTGAATAAAAACCCATAAATTCCAAACCCTAGAATCAGGAATTTCTTCGATTCATCCTCCACGCTGTGAATTGGAGCTAATAACTTGAGGGAAGTTGATCAATGGCTCAAGGCGCTTCTACTAGACCCGGTTTGGTGGTCGGAGATTGCCAAAATTGGAAGAATCATTGGAAAACCTCCAACTGCTACAGTGAGGGTTTTTGCTTCAATTTGGGGTTTTCCGGCCAAATCGCCGTAACCCACGGGCACTAGGGTATAGAGCAGGAAGAGGCACTCCTGGGATGGCTAGTTGCACACCAGTTGGTGGCCGGACGGCGGTGAATCAAAGGGAAGAAGGAGAAGACTGAAAGAGAAAGAGAGAGAGCTCGGGGGAGAAGAGAGAGAAAGGGTGGGTTTCCCGATTTGGAAACCTATCACAGTAAAAATTCCAATATTTATACTCAATTTACCATGAACAGTAACTTCTGTTTTTCATTCATAATTTTCGCATACGAACTCCGATTTTTACGTACCACATATGTACGCCCTCAGTTTAATGTCCTCTACGATTTTCATGAAGAAAGTTTTCTCAAATTTTGACCCGATCAAAAACTCAACTTTTAGGGCCACTAAAAGTAGGACTGTCAATTCCAACAAAACTCGAAACCCGCACGAAATAAAGCGGGTTGAACCCGCATGATTAAAAAGAGGGTCAGCCGTGGGTCAACCCGCCAACACGAAGTGAACCCGTATAACCCGATTATGCTATATTTCTTCTTAAAAGTTTAGACGTTGGGAGTATTTGATCATATGATCAGACAATTTGAAATATTTTGCTTTATAATTATTAGATTTAATTATTTATAAATTATATATAATTATTTATATTTTTTGTCTTGTGGAGTTTTTAGTGAATTTAATCAATTTATGCATTTTTTTTAATTAAATGGGTCGCATTGTTAACCCTTAAATGTTTCATTTTGTCTAAGACGACACGACTTATTTATTAAATGGGTTAAGCGGGTTGGAAACGAGTAATCCGTTTAATAAATAGGTTGGGTTTGGGTTTCCATTTTTGATACGATTATTAAATGGGTTGGGTTTGGGTTCGTATCTTAAAACACGATAAATATCTTGACCCGACACGACCCATTGATAGCCCTAACTAAAGTACCGAAACGACAGTAAAAGTGAATGTAAAGGTCGTTTACCTTCCAAATTACTAGTAAACCGGTAAGTTCAGGTTCAGGACGTTACAGTTTTACTTGAGAAGATGGCATCAAGTTCTTTCTTGCCCTCTCTAGTTTTGAATATTTGTTTCTTAGGTCCAATACAAAGAAGTCAATAAAAAACTAAGAGGCAAATATATTTGAAGTAAAAAAAAAAAAAGGATTCTTTTCCATCAATTTTAATTTAAAATAAGAGTTAAATATTATTTACTCTCTATACTTATAGGGTTTCATCGTTTCAATCCCTGACCTTTGAATTTCACCTAAAAAGTCCCTAAACTCCCAATTTCTCCCAATTGGTCCCTACCGTCAAGCATCCGTCAAAACTTCGTTATCTTGCTGATGTGGCGGTTTTTTCCCCCCAAAAAGTCTATTGTACCCTCACTCACTCTTTTTTTATTATTCTTTTTTTTTTGCTTTTTACCTTTTCTTCTTCCACATCTCTCCTCTCCTCTGTTTATCTCCGTCTGGTCAAAGACCCTCTATTATCCTGAAGCTCTCATCCTCTAGCATCTTCTTGCTGGTTCGAGAATATGCATACCCATGACCAGAATCATCACTAGATCTAGGGGTCATCATTTGGCCCTTTGGCCCTAAGCCCGCCCTGCCCGACCCTTTCTCAAATAGGGTAGGGTAAGGGCCATGCAATTAAAACCCGGCCCGGCCCTTCGGCCCTACCCGTTTGAGCCCGTTAGGGCCAAGCCCTGCCCGGCCCTCTAGGCCCGCCCGTTTAAGCCCTAATATTTTCTATTTTTTATATTTTAAAAATAAATTTCTCTTTTTTCTATAGCATACAACTTATCTCTTTTTTGGTAATTGATTTCCTAAGCTTTATTTTGTTTAATTCTTGTTTTCTTTGTTAAATAAAAATTAATTTAGAGATTTAGAGAGATAGTTAATTAAATATAACCTCATTAACTAATATTTATAAATGTTATAACTTATAAGTTAATCTCAATATATATATATATATATATATATATATTATATATTAAATATGATCAACAAAAAACAATGAGTCTTATATTGCCTATATGACCATGGAGCCACATTTTAAGGAAAAAAGAATAATGAATTTCCTTTTGTTAAACAAATTAAAGCCATTTTAGGCCCATTTCGGCCCTATTTGGCCCTAATTGGAAGGCCGGCCCGACCCGGCCCTTTTGGCCCTAGTGACTCGGGCTTTTCAGACGGGTAAGGGTTAGCATATTTAAGCCTCGGCCCTACTCTACCCAGCCCTAAATTTTGTTGACTTTGACTAGGCACGGCCCTACCCTAAGCCCTAAAATTTAGGGTAGAGCCGGCCCTAGCCCGGCCCATGATGACCCCTAACTAGATCCCAGATTTCGTTAACTGTTGCATAACCATGTTCAATGATTAAGAACTATAATTACTTGCATGCAACTTTCATTACGTCAACACTTTCCATATAATCACAAATACCAACCTCACCTAATTCAATTTAATTTTTTCAATTCATTCACAGCTTAGTGAGCTCAATTGAGTACAATCCCATCACTTCATTCCAAACTACACTGGACCCAATTCCAATCAAAATGTGTGCCCCAAAACTAACATAAACCCAAAAATTCGATCTTGATAGAAAACCTCACAAAAACTCAGATACCCAAATGAGATTTTGAATCAAAACACTTCACCCAGCAAAACCTTACCAAAAACTCAAATACCCAGAACAGATAGGCGGGTTTAAGCGAGCGCTGGGTAGCTTGGGCGGCGTTGGTGTTGGGCTGGGCGAGGCACCCAGATTGCATATGTTCTCCTTTTGCCTCTCTCTCCTTGATGGCTTCAACTTGCTCAAGATTGAAATGAGTACTTCATGAATTGAATTCAATCTCAAGAGAAGAACTCGACCCATTTCGAAGAGGGACTGGATTTGACAGGAAATAGGACATGTAAATACGAATTGGAGTCAATTCATCATTTCATCTCAAAACAGAATTTTGTATGAACAGTCATTGGTTTTACCTTGATTTTGGAAGATTCAACCGTTGGATTTTCATGAAATTTGAATACGATTTAGAAGACTCGATTTTGAACAACTTTTATGATAAAGTCGTGACTATCTGAGAAACTGAAGATGGAGATTTTAGTCCCCGAAGTTAGCTGATGAACAGAGTTTCGTAAGAATGAAAGAGTTGTTCATTCTCCACTATGTTTCCAGATCAGGCCTAGTAATTCTAAAGTGATGAAGTGGGTTTCCTGAGAATGTAAAGGGTAATTTCATGAAGATATGAAGGCATTTAGGCTTGGTGTTGATTGCAATGGAATTGGTGGTTGGGTATGGAGAGAGAGAGCTCAGTGGTGGTTATGGTGATTAATTTGGGTGTGAAGAAGAAGAAGGTAGAGAGAAAAGGGGCATCTTCGTTGTTTTGGGCCTCTTCTTCTTCTTCTTGTAGTTGTTCAAGGTCGGAGTTTGGGGTTTTTGTTCAATTTCAATTGTTCAGCGTCGTCGAAGGTCTAGAGATGGAGAGAGAGCTGGGTTTATTTTGGGTTTGTTTTTGGAAGAAGAAGAAGACGCTATATGTGGAAGAAGAAGAGGTAGAGAGAGAGAGAGAGAGAGAGAGAGAGAGAGAGAGAGAGAGAGAGAGAGAGAGAGAGAGAGAGAGAGTAAAATTAATTAAAAATAAAAAAATAAAATAAGTGAGGGTATAATAGACTTTTTAGAGGTAAAACAACCACCACATCAGCAAAATAACAGAGTCTTTGACGGCATGGACCAATTTGGAGGAAATTGAGAGTTCATGGACTTTTTAGGTGAAAATTCGAAGGTCAGGGACTGAAACGATGAAATCCTATAAGTATAGGGAGTAAACAGTATTTAACTCTTAAAATAATCACTCATGACGAAAAATAAAAGAAAATTTTAAAAATTCATATAAAATGAGCTATGTCGTACGTGTTTACTTGAACAAACAAGTTTTATTTGTCTAATTTTATGGATATCGAAAGTTCTATTGGGAGGTAATACAGGTTTATTCGCGCCGGGGGGGGGCAATAAATCTCTTCGGTCCTATATGAGATCTCCGACAAACACTTTGGAAACTTCCAGTAAGGTTTCATAAACCTCTATTGCCCCCCAATAAAGGTTTGTTGAGGGCAATAAAAGTCAATTTGAGGGCAATAAACATTTCCGGTGACCTGTGAGATCTCCGAAAACTTTTTTAGGGACCTCCTGTGAGATTTTCAGAGAAGTCTGATGCATAACAACCGGTGACCGGAATCCCGCGAAGTCTCCTATGGCTTCTCTCTCTTCCATTTTTTTCTCTATATATCTCTATGTAATAAAGGGGTGAGGGTAAAATAGTCTCAAAATTATTATAAAAAAAAAAAAAACATAATTAGGTATTAGGAAAGACTTTATTAGAGTGTTCATGGTAAAGAGAAAAGAGAAATTAAAAAATTTAATGGGGTACGTGGGAAAAAACTTTTTAAAATTAGAGTAAATGAACAAAAATCCTATAAAATAATACATCAGCCACACTTTATGCTTGTACGTGGGAGGTAATCCCAGCAACGTGTTGTAGATCGAGCAGTGATTATGACCCCAATTCCCACGGTTCATTCATTCCATGGCAATAGATGTGTGTCTCTTGCCCAATATTGTTGTAGTGATTACAAAGAGAGAAGGAATGTAGTATTGGTAAGATTTTCACAAGTACAGTCTACTTGTTTGCATCCAACCACCATTAGATTTACCAATCCTGCCCAAGCTATTCCAAAAATTTGATCTTCATTTATTGTGGCAATGAACAGTGACGTGGGATGGCGTTGAAGGGTTGAGAGGGCTGAAGTAGGTGTCAGTAATGTTTATGGAGAAGCTTATATGGCCTTGAAATGGTAATGGGAGAGTATTAACCTCCGGCCTTTCCTAGTTTGCTCCATTAAAATTTAGAGTCAGCGTATACAGCTGCCTCCTGGTTTGTGTATCCTTTGCTCCTGACTCTTGAAGTCTATATTAATTGCTCCTGAATTCAGTTTTGTTTCTTTCTTAACATGTATATATGTATAAGAAGGATCCAAACTTTAGCATGGCCTATAGATAAAATTGTATTACTCTTAATATTTTTATAATGGTTACTATTTAAAAATGTTTAGATTGAAGCAGTTCTCAAATAATTTTATGTTATTTGCTCTCGTGCTGCTAGGCTACGTAGATGTACACCTTTAATTTGCAGCATGAATAAAGTTGCACAAAGCATACACATTTTATTTAGTAGATGATGCCCTGCATCCACATTTTAATCAATCACTGACTTGTAAGTTTTGTGATTAATGATTCTAGTGATAAGATATGATTAATCAAGTCATCCAAAGATTGGTATGAAGTGCCACCTTGTTTCAGGCAAAGATTTGCCATATCCTTCAGCTTTGACACCCTATCTCTTATCTCTTCCCCTTCTTTCTCCATCATAAGTCTTCTAATTGCTCTTTCAATTTCTTCTCTCTTGATACCAACCTCTAGCTGCAATCCTATTTTCCAAACATCGCTTACGTATCTTGCATTCACCATTTGATCAGCAAAAAATGGAATACAAATCATAGGGACTCCCTCACAGATGCCCTCCAATGTAGAATTCCAACCAGTGTGAGTCCAAAATACTCCAACAGCTTGATGAGCAAGCACCTCTTTTTGGGGTGCCCATTTCACAATGTGTCCCATTCCATTTAAGCTCTCAAGAAAACCACTAGGCAGTGGTTCTAGCCATTCCGAACCTTGAACTAACCCGGGTCGAACCACCCACAAAAAGGATTGCTTGCTGTTGGCTAGTCCCCAGCCTATCTCCAAAAACTGAGCTTCGTTTATTGCGGCAATGCTCCCAAAACTAACATAGATAACAGATTTTGGTGCTTGAGTGTTTAGCCATGAAATGCAGCTCCGGTCTTGTGATAATAAGCTATTTGCAGAAGTGGTTGCTGGGACACACTTGTGAAATGGACCTATTGGGAAAACTGGAATGTGAAATTTCTTGCGAATTGTAGCCAGTGCATCTTGTTCAAGGTCTTCAAAAGTGTTAAAGATATATCCATATGAGTCCTTGGTTTCATATGTAATGGAGCGTACTAGTTTAAAAAATCTCTCTGGGTCGGAACTGTGGATCATCGGAAGATCTTTAACTTTGACAGGTGAAAGCTCTGTCACCGTCTCTTCCAGTCGAGAGTCTAGTGTCAAAAATAGAAATTAGGAAATCATAAGGATTCCAAAGTAAGCGGTAGACAAGCTCAAGCAATATAATGGAAAGATTTTTAATCTACATTTTGCCCTTTTAACAAGAAACTTGAAACCTGTACCTTGCTTTGGAATGTAACCCTTTTCCCACAGGAGTGGAAATGCAGAATAGACAGCAGTGGAAGAAGCACCGCTGGTCCTTAGCAGAATCCATGGGAGCTTAAGGCTCTCGGCAACAGACTGAGTGAAGTCAAAGAGTGGATCACAGATCAAGCAAGCAACAGGCTCCTCTGTTAGACTAGACAACAAGGTGGCCAAGCATTCCCGGAAAGGTTCACTGCACTTTGTGTTGAGATGAGAAAGAAGAAGGAGAAGATCATCTTCAGCAGCCTCGCTTTCAGATAAGTCATCTGAGATTGAGTGGAAGGTGAACTGTGGATGGGTTGAAGGGTTGAGAGAATTGAAGTTTGTTTGGATGATTGTTATGGAGAAGCCTTTGAAGTGTAGAATGTTGGCCAGCTCAAGCATAGGGTTTATATGGCCTTGCAAGGGAAATGGGAAGAGTATCAACCTCCGGCCTTTCCTCTGCTCCATTTGAAGTTTACAAGGACTCATGGACTATGTTTGCTTAAAACTTCAGGCCTCTTTGGTCTCTAGCCTATGGGGAGTGCTATATACACACTCACTTGAGTGTGTGTGAGCCACACTCAGACAAGTGTCAACTTCTCATAGTTTTTCATTATTTAATTACACAATAATAATTAATGCAACTTTGAATTTATTTTTTTCCATCTCTACCCCTGTTTTGGAAAACATAGAGATTAGAGACCATTTTCCTTCTACTTTCCTTTCCCGCCACAAGCCAATTAAAGCTTCAATTTTCCCGCCTGAGGGCTTAATTACCTCAAAGTAAAATTTTGAGATCCCTGATTTAGAAAGAAAGAAAAAAACAAGCTTTTGAGATGCAATTTCCTGCTATATTAGTTACTTTTGTGGGTTGCCTTTTACATTGAGGTAAGATTCTTAATCAATTTATGCGATTTTTGTGTTGATAGTTGGTATTGATATATACTCATGATGGTCCCTAATTAAATCGGTACTCTATTGTGAGATAGTTCTTACTCTTATATACCTGATTTCCTCTTTTATTTGACGTGATTGTAGGAAATTAGTTAATTGACCTGCTATCATTTATATTGTCCAATTAGCCTTGTTTAATTTCTTAGATAGTGAAAATTGGTTGAATAGTAGTTTTTTTCTGATGTAATTTTGCAAAACGTTAATGGAAATAATGATCTTATTTTGCTGTTCTTATTTTTTGTTGATCTTAATGGTTGAAGAAAAAAAAGGATCTTATAGCACCTAACCAACCAAGTTTGCTAAATGTTAGTTCTTGATAAACTACTTAGCTGTCATAAAAAAAAAAAAATAATAATAATAAATAAAAAACCTACCTAACTGCTATTACTAATAAATGCAGCACCATTTTAGCCAAATAAGTCAAGAATGAAGAAACTAGTTTGTTTGATTATATCGTGTTTTATAATGCTCGTAATAGCGTATTAAGTGGTACCCATTTTTTGTTATAAGCATATTCACAGTCACATGAGTTTTGATTAAATGGGTTCTAGCTATTCAGTGTTCTATCTGGAAATAGATAGTGGAGGGAAAGTAAAAAATGGAGGAGAAATATGGTTAGGGGTAGAGATGGAAAACAATAAATTCAAAGTAGCATTAATTGTTATTGTGTAATTAAATAATAGAAAACAATGAGAAGCTGACACTTGTCTGAATGTGGCTCACACACACTCAAGCGAGTGTGTATATACCACTCCCCCTAGCCTATATATGTTTATTGTATTGTATTTAATTTCGTGCCTGGTTAGGTTAGGAATCTTTATAGTATAAGGGCAACCTAGCCAACAACCTTTCTGATGAATCTTGATCTTATTGTTGGTTACATGCAGTTATCACAAAGAAATAAATTCGAAGATGGACCATCATTTATGAGGAACATAATGAAAGGCAACCATATACTATGAAATTTTGCAGTTATGGAAATTATTTTATGCACCGACGGTGCAAGTGACTCAACCCTTATAAAATAATCTCAACTCTTGATATTTATTATCAACTTTATTTTTAATAAACAAAAAGTGTATTGAATGCAATCTAACTATTTATTTGTGTTGGTGCAAGTGCACGGCGGTGCTCTGAATACTCCCCCTTGCAGTTAAGGCATGCATGTTACAAAGAGAGAAGAAGGAATGTGCTATTGATTGGAATTGTACAGTCGGTTTGCATGTTCATAGCCAAACAATTAAGCAACCACTATTGGTTGGTCACCAATCTTTTCGGTGTTTATCAGTTGAGCTAGCCAGCGCTTACAGTCCCTCCCGGTCAATTTCATCCATCTATACCTTAAATGTGACTGACAATTCCAAGGTGAAGTTAATTCCATTGAAGCGACAACTTTATTGAGTTCGAAAGGTGAATGTTGGTTGGTGGGTGAAAGGATTTAGTTCCCCCTTCAGCAAGCTAGTTTGTTAAGCTATTGTTTTCAGCCTCGTCATTGTGCATTTGTGTTGTTCATGCTCTTACATATTTTACTGTTACTCAGTGAGTTATAAACTGCTGAGATGTTGTAGGGTCTATTTGGCTTCTGCATTCATAATTTCATACAGTGCATTATTGATGGTGGCAACCAATCTAATTAATAAAATTCAGTATATAATATGACTTGAGATCGTAATTGATGGTTGTGGTACTACTGAACTAAGCTGTGGCTGTATCTTTGAGCTCTTGATCAGCTGCGTTCTTACAAAGTTGGTGAGAGGAATACCATTTTTACTTTTGAAAAGGGAAATTAGAATGAATTTTTGGTTTGTGTACAAATTAGGGATGAATTTCATCATATTGTAGTCGAAATTTTCATTCATCATCCATTCTAGTTCATTTTACTTTGTAGGTACTTTGTTGCCCCGCTTTATGATCTGTTGACAGTTATTGAATACTCTAATTAAGTTGGAGGACTCGACCCAATGATGGGGTTTTTAAATAAGTCGTGATAAAACTAAATCAACGAGGTGGGTCATCTTTAAAGTAGTATTCAGGTATTTAACTAGTGGCAGAACTAATCAGCATACTAGGAAAAAATGGATGAAAAACACAATTGCTTTTCTTTTTCAAGTATTTTATTTCTATCATTTAAGGGTTTGAGCCTTTGAGGGCATTTTTAGTGTAGAGCTCCTTACTCCTCTTGGATCAATTGCATTCTTTTTCAGGTATTTAACTAGTGACGATTAAATTGATGCTTATGTTGTTCCTTACTCCTCTTGGATTCGGCTTTTAGGGCTAGGGCTCAAGTTTGGGGGATTTGGACCTTGGGGATGCAGTCCAACCTGGGCTCCTCTTGCCACCTCAGCTAGTTAATTAGCGTTTAGGGCGATCTGGCCCAAGATTTTGGATATTTTTTTAGTGTTATGATCGTTTTTTAATTGTCAAGTGCTTGTCTATTCGGATTATGATTTCTATAGAAATTGATAACTAAATTTAATAGCATATTTCAAGCGGTTCATTCTATAATTAAAAAGTGATGTTAGGTTAATACCACAATTGCGCGTTTTACAACACCCAATAATATTAAACAAAACAACTACACGTATAATCCCCTCGCTCTTGGGCTTCTTTAACTTTTGGGCTGCAGGCTTGAGCCTGGTTTAGTAGTGCGCTCGCCTTCTTCATTTTCGCGACTTTTCGAGAACCATCTCTCTGGAACCTCCTTTGGCCAGACAGTACCAGACACTTCAGGAAGAGACAAAGAATCCTTCATTACGAAACTGCCCTCATCTTCTTCCTAATATATATATATATATATATATATATATCTCCTCTCCTCACTCCCCAAAACCAAGAATCAAGTTTTCCAAAGCGATCGCAAGTAGTACAACTCACAACTTACGCACAAAGCTGATATATACACGATGTCTCTCATTCCGGGAAGCTTTTTCGGCAACGGTCGACGGAGCAACATCTTCGACCCGTTCTCGCTCGACATCTGGGACCCGTTCCAGGACTTCCCCTTGATCAACTCCCGCTCGGCTCCACGCTCGGAGACGGCGGCGGTGGCGAACACGCGCATCGACTGGAAGGAGACGCCGGAGGCGCATGTGTTCAAGGCGGACCTGCCGGGGCTGAAGAAGGAGGAGGTGAAGGTGGAGGTGGAGGAAGGGAAGGTGCTGCAGATCAGCGGCGAGAGGAAAGTGGAGAAGGAGGACAAGAGCGACAAGTGGCACAGGGTGGAGAGGAGCAGCGGTAAGTTCTTGAGGAGGTTCAGGCTGCCGGAGAATGCCAAGGTGGAGCAGGTGAAGGCGGCAATGGAGAATGGGGTGCTTACTGTCACTGTGCCAAAGGTGGAGGTCAAGAAGCCTGATGTGAAGGCCATTCAGATTTCTGACTAGATGACGGGCTTTTTCAGAATGTGGTAATGGTTGTGGAATAAAAGGTTGAGGTGTATGTGCCTGTGTGGTGTGTCTCTAAGAGAGTAAGAGGTTATGTAATGGAATTTGCTTTTGTATAATGTAATGCGTTGTTGGGTTTTGGTCGTTTGGATTTTTCGATGTATAATGTATTTTGGTGCTAATAATATTTTATAGTTTTCAACCTGGGCATCTACGGAGTGCGGAAGCTTAATTCCTGGAGAAAAAAAAATTAGAATTTTAAGCTCTTGAAAACAATATAAGCAAAAGAAAAATTGTAAGCTCTTGCAGAGTTATGCCTGAGAAGTGTAAGTTAGGGGTTGAATCGATCTAATGTAACACAAAAGTAAGTTGAATCAATCTAATGTAATGTAACACAAGTTAAATAAGAATATAACATGACTAACCATTGTAGTAGGTTCCCTAACCCTAACTATCCTAACTACAAAGTAAGGAATGAGGTTGTCAAGAGTATATCGCCTAACTCCAAATTAAGTAATGATTAATGAATAAAAAACACAAAAAAAATGACTGATGAATCATGAATGATAGTAGAAAGATACTTCCATCTAGATTAGTCTAGCCTAGGCCACAAAATCCTGAAGTCCAAAATCTCCCCGCCCCATATGTAGAGGTTGTAAGGCTCTCAACATCTTTGAAGTTGTTGTTATCGACTTATCGGCAACGGTCACGAAACAACGATAACCTCTTAATAAGGATGAAAGTTTATCGAGATTTTACAACTAACGTCCTCGAAAACACTTACAATGATCGTAGGAGAAACCACCACTTGGAAAGTCAATTTCACCCCTGAAATCCATGAGATCCGATAGGTTCCTCTAATTTTACTTGAATTTATGAATTATATTCAAATTATTGGACTGAATCATCAAATGGATGCCAAAGCCATCCTGCCTAACTTATAAGCCACCAAGTTTGGTGATTAAAGAGTGATGGAGAATGTGTCCAATTAATACAAATGGCAAAGAACGAAAGAAAAACAAACAAAAACGGAAATGGACCGCGTCCAATAAACACAGAGCCGAAATCGAATCCGACCCGTGTTTCTACCGCGTTTCATCCCCGCGTTTCATCCCAAAAAGAAAGAAAAGAAACCGATTCGGATTCGATACTCTTAACGGGTAAGGCACAGAAGCGCGTCCTTTCAATAATGTCAACGATATTTTCCCACACCATAAAAAACTATATAAAGCGCAACATATCTCCCATTCTATTTCATTATTCTCTTCTCTTTTGTCTATTTTGCTCTGCGCTAAGTTTTGAACTGATCGACAAACAAACATGGGTGGTGGTAAGGATAAGCATCAAGGTGGTGGCAGTGGTGAAGAAACTGACAAGGGCCTTTTCGGTAGTCTTTTACACGGCGTTGCCGGAGGACAGCATGGCTACCCACCTCAACAACATGGCTACCCTCCACAGGGGTATCCACCGCAACAGGGATACCCTCCACAGGGCTATCCACCGCAGCAGGGTGGATATCCCCCACAAGGGTACCCGCCAGCTGGGTACCCGCCGCAGCAGGGCTACGCTCCACAAGGGTACCCGCCCGCCGCTCACGGCGGTCATTCTGGAGGTAAATTTTCTGTCTTTGTTTGATCTTGAGTTGTTTGTGTTCTTGGAGTTGATTGATATGTGTAAAGATGTTAGCTTTCTATCATTTTCTATGTGTATTGTGTCAATTGATAAATTGAGATTTGAACTAAATTTAGGGATTGACTTGCTTTAAATTGTTTTTGATACTTTGTCACAATTGGATATGGATGCATACAATTTCCAATGAAATGGAAATCTTTTTTGTGTGAGAGTTTTTATATCTATGAACATTAGAACAAATCTGATCAATTTGTGATATGTATAAATTTTATTGTTTTTCATGATGTTAATGTATATATATATGTGTGTGTGTGTTCTAGGAAATTGATCCATCATTTCAATTAAGTGTTCTTCTATTACTGCCTAGAATGATTCTGGATCGATTTCGTTCTGGTCATACAAAGTCATCGTTGTAGTCTCATCTTATGACTCTTTAGGCCCTATAATGTGATCATCATCTGATATTGGCTTCTACTTACATTTGGATCTAGTTTTGCTTCGACCAAATTATATTGGTGCTTGTCTAGACAATGTGAAAGCATTTGGCATTTTCTTCTTATCTTCATCTCTGAACTTAATATTGAGTGCTTGTGTTATGTTTGTTCAGGAGGCCATGGTATGGGGGGAATACTAGCAGGGGGTGCAGCTGCTGCTGCAGCCGCATACGGCGCTCACCAATTGACAGGCCATCATGGTCAAGGCTCTCACCAAGTCTCCCATGGCGGCTACTATCCATCTCACGGCATGCCAGGGTTCGGGGGGCACGGCAAGGTTAAGCATGGTAAATTCGGGAAGCATGGGGGCAAGCACGGCAAGTTTGGGAAGCACGGGAAGCACGGTGGAGGCAAGTTCAAGAAGTGGAAGTAAGGGGCACGATCCTGACCCGCAGCTCAACTGGATGCTGATTTAGAACTCTATAGACCTTAGATAAATAAACAAAACTATGAACTACATTATGCTGGTCTGTAGTTGATGTTGGCTGTTAATTTCAGAATCTTTGGGTTTTGCATTATTTGCAAATATCCCATTCCCCTTTAGACTTTAATTCTATGGTGCTGCTTGACTGAGTATATATCTCTATCAGGGAATATCATTATCGTTTCCGCTTGTAGAGTTGTAATGCACTATGCTTCTATGCCTTATACAGATTCTGTTCTGGGGGTTAGTGGAGCCTTCTGACTTTCTATTATATCGTGATTCTGGTGTGACCTTGAACACTGGGTGCTACTTCTTTTTGCTTGGTAGCCATCGGTTCAAAAATAAAAATCATTGTAAAATAAGCTTTGGGTTTTCTTTCTGGTTTGTTGCTTTGAGTCTTTTCCTGAACATTATCTCACAAAAGATCCAACATTATAGAACTGAGATAAGCTGAGATGTTGACAATGAGGTATTCAATATTCTCAAGGGATATATTGTTGATTTTTGCCACATGATCAGAGTCCAAAAATTGAGGGATTGGAATTTGTAGCATTACTTAAATCAGGGTTTGCAGTCATCAATATTTTTGTATATATAGTGACAACCAGGATATAGTCCAAAAATTGAGATAAGCTGAGATGTTGACAATGAGGTATTCAATATTCTCAAGGATATATTGTTGATTTTTGCCACATGATCAGAGTCCAAAAATTGAGGGATTGGAATTTGTAGCATTACTTAAATCAGGGTTTGTAGTCATCAATATTTTTGTATATAAAGGGATATTGCCACATGATCACATCCCACAATTTTCTTTATCAAATGACAATTTCGCTATGAATACGCATCATACAAGCAACGGTTTAGAGCAGCCTCGTTAAAACCTTGTTCGGTGAAATACCCGAAAAATTCCCTGCTCTAAGCCTCTCAAGGAAAAAATCAAAAATAGTACCACAACCCAATCAACACAAATTACTTTCATCTAGAGCAAGAGCAGGCTTCGGCCATATGGTGCTTCTCTTTCCTTCCATAACAATATATGGCAGTTGCAGCAATCTTGTGAGCTGCTGCCAGTAGGCCCATGTGATCCATTAATAAACAAACGAAGCCCACTCTCAACAATCAAGGGTCTGCAGTCTGCTAAAAAGCCCATGTGATCCATTAATTTTGCAAGACAAAAACTTTTTGTCAGATTAGCACTATCTGGCTAATTATGATAATCAAAATGAATAATGAGTATAGCTACACCTAGCTCTTGATATTAATGAAAATCAAAGCAATAATCATAATAGCATGCTCATTACTAATAATGCATTGAGCTTTCATTACATTGTATCAAACAATACTAATCCACTGCTAATCTAAGGACAATCCTGAAATATCAGGGGTATGAAACGAATCATAACGCATAGAGTGATAGAGAGATAGTAGCTGTGAGAGCTCAATCCGTGACGTAGTTGTTTACTGTGACAAAGCTATATGAGAAGAAGCATTTTATATAAATATGGGACCCATATATGCCTAAAAAAAAATTATCTGAGGAGAGATCAATAGTGGATGATAGAAATATGATGGAAAGGATTTAGAGAAGTAAGAAGATCTTCCATCATGCATGTTAATGATTGTGGATAAAGCATGCGTATGCTCCAAGCAAAGCGAATGAATATCATTTGGATGTCGTTAATCATAAAGCACAAAAGAAATCGCGGAGCTGATCCGGCCCAAGTTGGACCCAACAGAACGTGATTGACGGCTAGAGATGGGCCAGACATCAAAAAGCCTTCCCCATGCTTTTTTCTTCTGTTTTTTTTTCCTGGTTTGGAAATTAGAACCTTCTGTCAAAGCCAGGAGCCAGGAGGGTATCCATGTGCTTCCAGCCCCTCTAAAATCCTATTTTCTTGATCGAATTGATTTTTTATTTTTAATAAACGAAATTCATTGAAATATTAGTGACAAAAATCACCTAAAAGGCATCTCCCATCTTCCTTGATTGGCCTCATTCGTTTGATTGGTTTGGTTAGTCGCTGGCCAATATCAAACGCACTTTGATAATTCAATTTTATAGAGAATGAGATGAGGTTTTTTCAGAAAGAGAATCAAATTAAAGAACCGTGAACTACCTGATTTAGGACCTCCACTACATAAATAAGGGCTTTAGTTTATGTATGGATTTAGTTAACTAGAAATCAGGACATCTCATCTTGACTTATATGATTGATGTTTAGGAACAGGGCATTGTCAAATGTGTACTTTAAGGAATTGAAATATTCCTTCAACAATGGTCTTTCAGGTAAGTGAAAGGAGTCCATTTAGTTGCTTACTTATTTCTTTAAACTTAAAATTCAACTCTGACCGTAAATTACATATTCAAATACTATGAATTTTTAGGTGCACTATCGTAACAACCCTTACAAGTTATGGGTTGATCAAGTAGTTACACTTTTGTGATTATTATAAATTGTTTTCTCAAAAACTTTCTAACACATTAGAATATTTAATTATAGATTATCTCAATCTTATATTACTTTTTTCTCCGATCTCCCGTTGTTTACAGTCCGATTTTGCAAGTATTAGTCTTATATTAAGTTTAAATTAAATATCTGTTGCTATGACTCCATATCCACCTTCACTTTGCTCTTGTGATTGACGGATCTTCTCACAAGAAATCCCAACTCCCAAAATTAAAGCAAGATGTGGTACGAGTTGTTTTTCCTTTTGATTAATCATAATTGGTCAAAGCTAAAGCAAAAACAGTTCACTCCTTTCACTGTGATAATCAACCATTTTCAGAGGAAGAAAAAAGTGCCTTGGATCTTGTAAAACAAGCATGGTTTCTTTATGATTGGAGGAGGCAGGCTTTGTCTAATTCAAACTGTGCAGACACGAGCATGTTTAGCAACTGGTTAACACTGGTTCCACTAATACTATTCTACTCACTTGGTTTAACCAACTGGAGGGCTGGGCTTTACAGCTCTGTTCTTCCAATGTTAGTTATGATTTTCTTTCACCTTTTACTAAAGCCATTGCATTCTGCTCTAATTTCGGTAAACAAAGTGTAGAACTTGACACAAACATGTTTAGGGTTCTTTAGACTTCTTTTTTGCTTTTCGGAATAGCTTGATTTTACTGGGGATTTCGTCTATAAATCAGGTTTTAACTAACTTTCGAAATCAAGAGGTTTCTTTTTGTCCATTTGGTCTAAGATCGGTTTCTCGGTAGATGTAGTTTGAAAAGAAAAGAAAAATAATGGTGGGTCAACCAAAATCAGATTATCTGGATACAAACGTCCATCAAAATTTCAAACACGTAAAAGGGAGCCCCATATCTAATGTCACAGTCTCCACCACCAACACTTCACTCCGAAGCAAAAACTACCACCACTGTGCCGTTAATTTAGACTTTTTAAGTGTTTGAAATTAAGATATTATAGCAGAAATGGCAGGCACCAATCTCCCATTCACATTATTCATTCAATGATTTTCATGGGATATGGATTTTTTTCCACAGATTTTTGCATATCAAATATCCACCATTCAGATACTCAGCAGCTTCAAGTTTCTAGTGGTTAAATAATGTGCTACAACTGTAACCAGCTCTACACAGATTACCAGCTTTTCCATGGGGACCCTCAACCATGTTCTTGCTCGGTGTAACCTGCCTTTTTTGGAAGCAGTTTAAAAGTACAAATCTTTTTACCTTGCCCGAGATTAAGTTAAGAAAAACGGGGGAGAATATTATATCTTCAAAATAGCAGAATAGAGAAATGACAAAATCAATACTAAAAATTTTCTTATTAGTAGAATAATCTTACAAGAGGGTTGTGAAATTTGACTTACACAACAAGAAATTTGAATACCCTCGAAAACCTAGCCCATTTATTACAACACATTCTTCTTCTTCCTTCGACCTAAAAGCTATAGAGAGAGCCCCCCACAGAAGCTGCTGCAACATCCTCCATTAAAAAACCTGGATATCATCATCTTTATTGATCCTAAACTAAGCTCAAACATTCTTGAATTTCCTTCACTATAATAAATAAATAAAACCCAAATATCACAAACTCTGCTGCTGCTACAACTACTACTACTACTTTTTATAACACTTGCTTTTAGCTTTTGCTTTTGCCCAACAAGCCAAAGTCACAAAACCCCTTAGGAATGGAATGCGACTATTAACCAGAATAGAACGGTCAGGTCAGATCAGTAGGTCCATTCCTGAGGCAAGCGCACTTCATAGTTTAGTGGCCCATCTTGCCTTAAACCCCTTCTTTGCTGAGTCAATAGCGCGTTTCTTCTCGCCACCAGAGCCTCTGCAAAAATCCCAATACATCCAAATTTAGAAACCAACAAAAACTAAACTAATATACTCTAATAGATCTGCTGCAACAAAAATAGTTCCATATTTGGAAAGCTAATGCATTACCATGGTTTGGAGCCAAAGCAGTGTTGTTGAATCGTGGCTGAAGATGGTGTTGTTGATGATGACCATTCATGTCCTCAAAGCTCAAGTTCAGAGCTTGAACCACCTTGGCTGGGAGCAAAACAGTAGGGCAACCTAATGACCAAAAAAAAAAATTCAAAAATGTCAAAACAAACCCCCAAAAATGGTACATACAATCAGTCAATAACCCCAACTAACCAAATCACTAGTTACCTGCTCTTTTGCGAGGTGGCTCAGGAGTCGGATTGGGGTTGGAGTATCTGCGAGGCAAGAAGACGCCGGTGCCGGTAGACTCCCTCTTGACATTAGACCCATTAGGCAAAACGGGTCGGGTATTGCGATGTGGGTGTTGTTGGTTTTGGTGTTGAGCTTGAAGAGGAGGCCATGCATTTTGAGATTGGGGCAAACTCACACCATGCGCACATCTTCCACTTTCATACAGACCGATATTTCTTCCTCTGTTTTGGATCTGTTGCTGCTGCTGTTGTTGCTGAGCTGACCAGTTAAGCTTCACTGGTTTTCCCCAAGAAGCAGCAGAGCTCTGTGACTGTAGTACTTGGTCTTGTCTCACTTGCTGAAACTGCATATCAAATACCCCAAAATTGGATCAGAACTTGCTTCACCTTCAAATATTAAAGACTAAAGATCCCTCCTTTTCATTCAAAGATGAAATCTTTCATACTGTTCCTACCTGGGTGAAGGGGCTTTGGTTTTGGACGCAAGGAAGAGACGGACTTGGGCTCCGAGGTGGGCCCAGAAGCCCTCTGCCGTTGCTGTTGTTGTTACTGAACTTGGCTGCTCCTTCAACACTGTTCATCTTCAACCTCGCCACTTGTCCGGCGGCGGCGTAAATCAGATCCCAGGTGTCGTTTTGACCCCCAAACGGCGTCGTTGGAGGAGACGGCACCTGGGAAGAAGGACCCGCCGGGCTTCCGTTGCTAGACCAGCTCCCGATTCCGCTCAGAGTCGACTGAGGTGACCCGGACATGACCCACTGAGTCAACACAGCACCCAAAAATTAAGAACTCTATCACCCAAAAAACTAAGTATAAAAAAAAAAAGTCACTGTATTAAAGACGAAAGCTTTACCTCGGGCTGCTTTTCATTAGCGAAGCTGGGGACGGAGAGCTTCTGAGTCTGGCTGAGCGAGGACTGAGCCAGGCGGCGAGTTAACCCGGCGAGAAAGTCCTCCTCGTCGCTGCTCTCCGTCTCGGTGGAGCCCACATCGGACTCCACCGGCGAGCTCAGGGCCGAGTTGGAACCGGACGAGTCGAACTCGTACGGAAACTCGGTGGGGAAGGAGACAGCGGCGGCTCTGCGGAAGCTGAGCCCTTTGTTGTCCATGAGGTGAACGTCGTCGTTGGCAAGGAAATCAGAGGGGAGCCAGAAGCTGGGATCTTCCGGTGACTTAGCCATAGGAGCTTAAGGCTTAGAGAAGGTTCAGTATAAAAGGAAGAGGGAAAGAGGGGTCTGAGAGAGAAGTGCTTGCTGGTTAGGGAAGATATAATAATGAAGGGGGAGGGAGTTTGGGTTTTGCAGGCTGTGAGTGGAGGGACAAGGACCCAACAAGACAGAGAGAAAGACAGAGAGACTTGAGGAGGAACTTTGTGGAAGACAAGCTGCCTTTATTAAGGTTTCAGGGTCTATCTGAGACACAGCTTCAAAATTTATATGGAAAAGTAATAAGGTATGGGAAAAATTTGAAAGAGAGAAGGGGCTATGGGATTGTGCAAACAACTGGAGGGAGTGGCCCAGTAGTTGGAGACATTTGTCCTTCTATCCAAACCCACCTGCCTTTTGTTTAATCAATGAACTACACCATTGGTGTTGGGTTTACAGGCTTTTTGAGGAGAGATTAGTGGGTGTTTTTTACTGCTTAGATTTGGTTCAATTTTCTTTCTTTTCTTCTTTTTTTCAGATTCTTCGTAATCCAGCTACGGGTTTTTCAAATTGCGTACACCATTGGCCTTGTCTTGTTGCTTCGTTTCACTTTTGTCACTTTGCCTACTTCCATGCACTGTTGTTGATTGTGTTGGTCACATAAAGAATGAATAGAATTTACCTCCATTTTTAAATTTTGGTCACTGAACTTTGTTTTGGATTTGTGCTTTGTTTCAAAAGGGTTTTTATTAGAGATTTATTAAGATATGCAATGACAGGAAGAAAAACAAAATAGAACACAAAAGGAAGAACACCATTAGGCAAAGAGTTGGAGTTATCATCCTACTTGATTCCATTTATTGAATGTTTACTGATTTTTGCACATACGATTTTTTAAAATGTTCTGTGATGATTGCTCCTAACTACCCTTGTAAAATAGCCACTATGAGACAACATGAGAAATCTAGTGAGATCTAACATGACAGCTTGTGGAACTTTAGTCATTCTTCTGTAAGTCTATTCAGTGAAGTGGTAAACATTGTTTCTAATTAATTTACCCGAAATTTCCTATTATTTTCTTATGTAATCCTAACAGTACTTGGTGGTTAGCTAACATACACGTTAGCTGTAAACACTATGTTAGTATTCAGTGGTTGTTTTCAAGACTTATTCGTTTGATTGTTCTCTAAAACTCATAAGTTCTTTTCAGAAAGTTCAATAGATATTTACTGAAAAAAAAAGTATTGCATATTAATGACGAGATGTCATTATGACATTGGATACTTAAAAGTTTAATTGCAATAAGTCAATTCAGCACATTTTCCCCCCTTCCGTTGATTTTAGATCTGTCAATGAGGTCCATTGATGTCAATCTTATGGTCTCAGATGAAATGGCAATACAGTCAACCCATAGCCTAAACTATAAGCAATAGGTATTGCAATGTCTTCGCTCCTCGTTGCTAGAGCACTAATACATGTCCACAGCACGAATATGTTTACAAATGAGATCACTAGTGTGACCTAAGCAAGCAACTTCCAATCAAACATTCATTCAATTGAATAACTTAAAACTCTCAAAGATTCCTTTTAAATTTCAAACGATTTGCAGCATAACATACTAACTCGTTTAATTAAATGATATAAAAACGGACGATATTATATAATTTCATTGAACGATATGAAATATGTATCGCCTATTTTAAGGTTGGCGTAATTCATTTAGAATTTCAGACTAAATAAGTCTGGAAATATCTTTAATGATAAAATATACCATTCAAAATAGGAGGATATAAAAAAAAAAAAATATATATTTCTTGCTCACTCACTCTCAAATGTTATTACAATTACTGAGTGCAGAAACATTGATTCAAGGAAGTCTTCGCCATCACCTATTTGTTTTGTTTTTTTTTTTTTAAAGGGGTTTGGAACCCAGCCTAGCTGGGAGACTCAGCCCCACGCCCGGTTCCATTTATTATATTAATATTAGGGTTGTGCATCGGGGGGGGGGACATAAAACCTGAACCCCGAGCTACATAGACACAGTTACATTGATCCTCGTAGAGAATATCCTGAATGATTACAGGCATCTCATCTAACCACAAATCATCAATATCACACCCACTAAAAAGGTGAGCAAGCCTATCCGCTACACCATTTGCTTCAAGGTAAATATGTCGAACTCTAACTGATTGAAAAGCACACAAATACTCTTCGCCATCACCTATTTGTATACTAAATTGGCATTGAATACCAAATTGAAATCAAAATCTATCAAGAACTCAAATTCTAAACACTCTACAATCTTTTTTCCTACAGAACCATACATATTGCATGACTTTACCTGTGAGTACACGCCAACATGTATAAAAATACACGTAATTGATGATTCAATTGACAATAACAATCCATAATCCGATCATTAGAAATCGTAACAAGATTCCTTTACCATGACTAAATTGTTAAGCAACCCAATACACTAAGAAATCTGGCTGTCGTGATCTCATTTGCGTTCAACCTTAAACAATTTGCCCTTTGCTTTTTCTTTCCATCGATTACAATCGTTCAGCACCACATTAGAGTAAAACTGCTCCAATTACCGTTTTGTTGATTAAAGTAGTAGACATAATAATGATTGTTTGCGCAGTAATTAGAACTATTAGAACTTTTCAATGATTCTGTTTGTAGTAAATTAAAAATAATAAGACAAACAATAAAATTATTTAAATACTGAAAATTAAAAGGGCCCAACCGGGTTCGAACCGGTGACCTCTTGATCTGCAGTCAAATGCTCTACCACTGAGCTATGGACCCAATTTATAAGAGTTACTTAAGTTACATTACTTAATCTCTAAACTAATTAGAGATGAATTAGTAAAATACTAAAATTCACATCAAATTATGAAAAGAAAATATTCGATCTCAAAAAAAAAAAAAGTATTGGACCGGTAGAACAGAAATCCCGTGATTTGCTCAGTGATAGAAGTACCACCCCCAACTGGGCCACACCCTAAATCCCAATGACCCAATTCAGATTCTGAATCTGGTGACGTGGCGGCTCCAGTGGAGTCGGCAGCCTAACTGTCAACCTCTCCTGTTCCTGCCTGTTATACACAATAACAAAACCCACCGTCTCCGTCTCCGTCTCGCCGTACGGCTTCTTCCCACATAATCGTTACCGCCACGGCCCCCCGTTAACCGGTAACGCAGTTTTCACGGCGTTTGCAAAAGGACAAAGAATAAATAAAGCCACCCGGACCCAAAACCCAACCTCTCAACTCTATTTGATAAAACTTCCCGCCATTAGATTTTTCATTTTCTTCTTTTTAATTATGGAAAAAATAATTTTTTGGAAAAAAATTACATCGTGGGGCCCAGTCACCGTATGCTTTACCTGCCAAATTTAAAGTGGCAGCAGCACCGTTTGGTCAAAAGCGCGGGAAGTCCTTTTGAAAATTAAACCCACCACCTTTTATGCCAGAAAATATTATTCCACGTGGACCGAGATTTTTCTTTATAAAGCCAAAAGAAATGAAATTTCTCTCTCACTGTGGCATTATTGTCTTTTTGCACCAAGTCTACGTCAGTTAGTGAGCTGCCGTAGCCGAGAGTGGCGGGAACCCAAAGGCTGTCAACTCAAACGTGACGAGGATAGGACTAGACTTGGGCATTATTGTCTTTTCCAAAAAAAGATGTCCGTAATAAATGCAAAAGTTCTGAATATAATTAAGAAAAAAAATGTACCACCCAAAATCGATATTCCCGCCAAAAGTTTCCAATTTCCCGCCCTCGGTGGTCGGAGCACCGGGCTGTGGCGTCACTTTCAGACTTGGGCGGGGCATTTATTAGTTTCTCGTCGTTCGAAATCCGAACCCATCAACGGGCGGATTTCGTTCGCATGGAATCGACCATTCTATTCGCACTTTGGGATTTTCTTAATTAGGATCCAAGAACCCTAGTGTGCTTCGTTGAATCTTTGCGCTGTCTTTTTTTATCTACCTCACTTTTGTCGCGGTCGGGACGTCGGGTAGTGACGAGTGAGTCATTAGGGTTCATGTTGGATTGGATGCGAAATAGGTCAACTTCGGTTTGGCAAGTAGTTAACCAACTCCCACAAACTAATTGACCTCTGGTCTCCATCGTTGGGACATTAGGTGCTCATAACCCACGTACTTAGTACATAAATTCTCCTTAGGAATGATTGATTATGACGATGTGATTGACTCGTTAATTGCCTTTATTACATAACTCATGTACGTAATAAAAAGACGAATCAATAATGCCATGAATGTTAACTCAAGCAACTGTTGACTGTTTGACGACCGAGTTCTTTTTTTTTTTTTCATGAAACAGAGATCGAAAGATACGATCCCGTATTTATTAAAGAAAATAAAAGGATACATTAAGGTAGTATTTGTTATATGGGATTAGACAGGATTGGACATCTTTATCTAGTCTAATCACAATTATTCCATGTTTGGCAGCAAGGAATACTCTTTTTAATGAGACTCCACAATCTCAAAGATACCCCCAACACCTTCTACCACAAACCCACAAAAAACCATGAGATTGTGGAAACCACTACTCTTCCATCTGTTCATCGTTCTCTACCTGCAATTCAACCCCGCCCCATCTATCACTTCATTCCCACACCCCTATGGCGACGCCGTTACTCGCCACCCAACCAAACACAGCTCCCACGCAAACTGGGTGATGGAAAACCTAAAAAAGGATCCCGAAATTGAGCCCCAACAGTGCGAGGTTCTCAGTCACCAATTGACTTCTTCAAGTACCGTCGTCGTCAACTCGAAACCACCCCACAAACGGTGTACCCAACGGTGGCTGAAAACCCATAGACCAATTCTTCCAAAACATAATCAAATTCGAAAATCAGTGATTACTGCTCTATGGGCCACCCAAAGATTGAAGCTTTGCATCGATGTGTCGTTCGACAGTGATTAATATGCTCTTGAGGGATAAAATTTTCTGAAGGACTTTGGAGGAGTACAGAGATTGTGAGATTCAAATTGGGTATGGTGCATTTTCTGTGCTGATAAATGAGTATGATTGGGCATTGCCATGTAAGGTGTTTGGGCTTGTTGAGTGAATTTTGAAAACAGAGAAAAGTTTTCCTCTTCGGTTTCAAGGTGTTCTTAGATAAATAGAACTTGACCCAATTTGAAACATTTGGTTATAATGGCATTACTGAGCATTGAAATCTCAATTGACAATGCCAAAAATTTGAACTTTACAAGCTATGTTTTGTGTGCTGTAACTTTCAGCAATCTAGCGTGCAATGAATGTTACTGGTTATTGGGATTTTTCATTTTAAGAAGTGTTTATAGATGGATTTATGATTGCATTGTTTGATTGTTACATTTCCACAGGTCTAGTAGGTAATATGGAGTCGTTTTCTCTGCACTTAGAATTGAAGGTTGGAACTTTGATGAGTTTCTCTGATAAAACAAGGCAGTACAGTAGCCTTTGTTCCACGCAGCAACAAACATGAATCATGGTTTAGTATAGCACAGTTCAAGTTGTAAGAGTCTAGGACTATTATAGAAAATAAGGAGGGGTATGACAGTCCTGCGAAACAAACACCACCTAAGTTTAGAATGATAGAAGTCAAACCCCATAAAGACAAAGCAAATAAACAGTCAGAATCAACAAACTAACGAAAACAAAAATTGGGCAAATTCAAATAATCTATGTTGCCCTGAGAAATAATGAAGGAAGAGGCACGTCCTGCCAAACCAAACTATACGAAGAGAGACCAATATTAGCAAGAACATCCGCTACCTAGTTCCCATCGCAACGACCGAGTCTAAGATAGTTGTTGAAATGCATCAAGTAACGCAGGGCTTCTTAATCTCACTTGCATGAAAAAAAATATTCACAATTTGTTTATTTTTTATCATCACACACCCTTGATCGTAGTGTCAGAAATATTTGAATCAATAATTTTGATAGTATTAATAGGTCAACTAATTAATACGTCTTGGCTCATTGACCACCGTGCGGTCTAAAATTAAAATGTTGTAAAACATATAAAAAAAGACAGATAGAATGGTACAATACTAGAGTACCACAGCTGGCTACTTGTTAGGTCTGATGATGGGGGGCTGAAGCCTGAATGGAAGATGGTGAGCGTAGGTGGTGCATATAATTAAGGGCACCAACCTCACAAGTTTGAGTAAATCACAAGCTTCCTTCTATCACTCTCAATTATGTTCTCCCTCCAATTTCCCTCAACTCACCCCCACGTGTACACTCTACCTCTTCTGCGCTGGCATCCGCATACTCGGTAGGGTTACCTTAACAACTTGGACCCTACACAGTGTTACGATACCACCGCGTCCTATCCAGTGATTATTTATCTTATACACAATAATTTTTTTTTAAATTAAATTGTTAAAAATCTTTATTTTTTTTACTTACACCCATTTATCAGGTAATTTCAATTCTTAATATTTATAGAATTATAATTAATTATTTTTAATGCGCTTGATATTATAAGACGGTTCATTTTTATTAATGTAAGAATACGCTGGTGGTTCAAGTGCTATAAATTTGTTTCCATCTCAATTCATACGTTTAGGTTTTTGGTTAAAAAGAACCCCAGGTTGGAAAGAAATCAAACAAAATCCCTAGGATTTTTGTGATGGTGACAACTGAGAAGAGAACACTATTGGATAATGGTTTTAGATTTCGTGACCTAAAAATTTCAAAGAAAAAATCGAAGCTTTATTTGAATTGGCTGAGCCCCACTCCTCACATGCAAGCTTATTCCATCGCTGTGATTAGATTTAGATTCAATCTTCTGTTTTAGAAATCTAAATCATGAGCAGAACTGAAGCTACCATTTTACTCAATCAAGGGAGCATCACATGGGCAACGCCCTAAAGGGAGTGGTCAACGGTCAAATGTATCGATCAAAACTCAACAAAATAATAGAAAGTTTTTGAAGTTATTCTTATTTATCCACTGTAAAAATAATGAAATCACCTCACTCACTTAGACCTGTAAATAAATTAAATTTTGATCCATATCCTCTTTAAATTCGTGGTTATTAAACAAGTTTGGATTGAAAATTTGATCCGCTTGTATTAACGGATGTCTGGATCTATTAATCCATTTATTTAACCGATCAAACACGGATTTAAATTGATCCGATCCGTTAATGATTCGGTCTGATTTTATAATAATTAAATATTATTTTATATTAATAAATATTAATTTTCAAAATATTAATTATAACATCGTAAGAATACTCATTACTTTTTAATATAAAATAATAAATACACTATATTTTATTAATATTTCATGAATTATCATGATAACAATTTAATATTATTATTAAAATCTAAAAATATGTATTATTACAAACAAATCCGATTAGCGGATCAATTATCCTTTAATCCGACATACACGGATTTGGATTGAGCTATCAACGATCTGCTGAGTTAACGGATCAGGTTAGGTTGTAAATTTTTATAACTAAACGAATTCGGATTTAAATTGATCGCTCCAAATCCAGTCCATTTATAGGTCTACACTCACTCATTTGCTAATGTTTCCATTGGTCTGCCGTATCGCATGGTACGGGCAACATATTTCTTCTCTGTCGGTCGGGTCTCTATACGGTGCAAAAGATATACTTGTTGATGAATTCAAGTTTTATTATAATTTAACAACAATGGGAGATGGATCAAATGTTCTAATTTGACAACTGATTTTTCAGTCAAGCATATTTAATTTTTGATTCTTTACTAATTTGATTAGATCAGACGGAGTCTAATTTAAGTGATTTGATCAACATATAATTTTTTTTTTTTTTTGAATAATGGTAATTCCATTGATAATAGCACATGCCAAGAAGGCCATTACATACTCACCCGCTGACACATAACAATGACCAGATCAAGGTTTCGTGGAGGAGCCACAGTAGTACATAGGATAGACCAATTATATTCGAACTAATCGCTCACTTTAAAAGCGAGCCTAAAAGCTATGGAAACATAGCGAATAGACAAGCCAAACTACGCTCGTTAGGTTCCTAATACAAGAAACTTATTGTAATTAGACAAAAGCTAAAAACATAGGTTTGGGCCAAGAGCCTAAACCCTAGCCCAAATTAGAAGCTATTGGACTAGGGTAGAAACCCCAGCCCAGAAACTCAAAGCCCACCAAAGCAAAGTCCACCCAAGGCCCATTCAGCCAGATCCGATCCAGTCCACCCACTTCCACATCCCCGTCGTACGATCCGCCCAACCCTGCTCGGTCCGCCGCACGCCGCCACGACCTGCACCTGCCTCAATCTGCGTCTCCCCAACCTGCGTCGCCACTAGCGCCCACCGCCGACGACCCAAACTGCACAGACCACGCCGCCGCAACCCACGCCTCCACAGAGAAAAACCAAACCCCTATCCAGGAATTCATCTCCCACCACCACCAAGTTCAGACTGATGACGCCACCATCAGGGTTCGATCGCCGGACTTGTTAGCACGACAACCCTCCGCTCACCATCCCAGCCAGAACCACCAAGCAGCCTCGAGCAAAACTCCCTCTGATGGAACAAGAGCAATAGCCTTGACTACCCGTCCGGCAGCAGATCCCATGACGACGGCGAGGCCAGAGGCCAGCCCATTCGTCCGAGCCCCGCCGGACGAGAAGGATTGAGCAGATCGGGCCGCCGCCGGTCTTTAGGGTTCTCTCGTGGAGAGAGAATTTGTTTTTCCATTTGATCAACATATAATGCGTGGACACATACGTATTAAATAAATAATACACACACACGCGTGAGGGATCCATTTTTTTGGGCACTTTAAGGGATCGCTCATTAGACCTATTTTTCGATCATATATTCGCATCTTAACCGTTCAGTTTTTAAGTATATATGTGTAGATAATCTCTGCAAATTTTTAGCCAAATTGATAATCATTAAAGCATCTATAACTGTAATTTACAATTATGAACACGAACGGTTAGGTTGGACAGATTCGGTTGGTCTATTGATTTAATCTAGTTCAATACCTTAACGATCTTCAATTTGACTGAAAATTTGCAAAAATAATATATACATTAGGACCTAAAAACTAAACAATCGAGATGCCGAAATACGATTCAAAAGTGAGTCTCACAAGAGATCATTTAAATGACAAAAAAAAGGATCGTGGAAGGGCCTTATCTATATATATATATATATATATATTATATAGGGTTTAGGATTGAAAATATAAATGCTTTAGTTGCTTCTGAAACCTAGCCACTTGAGCTTCGTTTTTCAACCATGACGACCGGCGCCGGTCTCCCTTCTAAGTGGAGGTATCCTCTCCACATCTCGTTGTTTGATCTTAGCCATCCAACGTCGGTGTTTTTCAACGGTCACCCATCAAAGCTAAGTTTTGGAGCTATCATTATTACTGCTTCTCACCGAAGCAATTTTGATTCGGCGAGGATAGTGAGCACGAAGGCGATTCTCGATGGGAATATGTTCGAGATCGACTGTTTGCGGCTCAAATGGGGGCAACTGAAAACACAGATGTGGCTGAGTTTGTTGATGGAGGGAGTGAGTAATTAGTTAATCACCAAGGCTGCGCTTTATCGAGCGGAAGTGTTGCAGCTATGGCCGTTTAGGATGTGGCTGAGTTTTGTTTTGACTTTTAAGTTTAGGCTCCAGGTGGAAGTTATGGGGTAATTGAGCTTTGTCTACAATGACCCTATTTTTTATAGCTTATGCTTACACATTATGACATGTTATACACTGAATTGAGAAGATTTCTAAAGCACAGACATTAGCGAAGGAAAGCTCACCTAAAGTTCAATATTTGTAATTTTCTGGCTTATGCTTACACATTATGACATGTTATACACTGAATTGAGAAGATTTATGAAGCACCGGCATTGGTGAAGGAAAGCTCACCTAAAGTTCAATTTTTGTTTAAACACAATTTGCATAGTATGTATGTTGGTACTATATTCTACGTACAATGATGTTTCTTATCTGTTATATTATGGTATTTAGCAGTTGAATTGTATTTAATGAGCCGTTAGACTTGAATTTTTGAATGATTAAATTAGATTTTTTTTACTAAAAGAAAAAACCTTAATATATATATATATATATATATATATATATTTGTTACAAAATATTCGAGGAATTACAAATCAACCAAATTCTAGTAAAGGTAACTAGAGGAGAAACAGATCTAAGCTATTCCATATTCTAGATTCACCAATCACCACTGATAAAATCTTATCATAAAAAGCTGATCGATATTTCTCACCTTTTATATTAACAAAATTCATTGAATCTTGCTACCGAAGAAAGGTCACATGCAAGAGGTCTAACATTATTTCATATTCCACAATCAAAAGACTAGTGTAGCAACCTAAATTAAGATATCGTGTGACTCATCCGACCACATGGTAGTACCTCCTTCTCAATTAAGAGATACAGGATTACATTATTGCGCACGATCAAACCTTGTAAACGAAGATTCTGACATCCTTTTTGGGTCTCATAGTGCGAGATATTGTTGTGTATGGAGGCATGCTCTCTCTCTCTCTCTCTCTCTCTCTCTCTCTCTGTAAAAGTAAGATGTTTGAAAAATTATCTCAAAATAAATTTAAATATTATAAGTTTATGTTGTCTTCTTTGAAAAGTTACTAAATCCACTATGTAAAATGTGTCCATTCATGATTGATCTTGAGATGATCAATTGTCGATGAGTGAGAGATTATTTACAATGACTTGGATGTTTTGATGAATAATTGTATGTGTCAATATATTTTACGACCGACCATAAATATATAGATTGGGCTGGTGGGCATGTGCAAAATTTATTTGAACATTAGAAATATGTCAGATCTCACACAAAAATCACACACAAGGCTTGTGAAATTGCATTTGAACGAAATGTACGTAGCTAGCTTTTAACGCCATATAAAAATTCAGACATCTATCTCAATCTCCTGTATCATATTTTTGCATGCTATTAAATTTTTCGCTTGTTCCCTAATTGATACGAAACCACATCTTCGGGTTTACACGACATTTTCGTAAATTGATTCCCACTTCCATTGAAGTAACTGGTTCATTGGATCTGGCTAGTTCTTCTTATGATGTGAATCCATGATCCAGTATATGTGTGTGTGTGTCCCAAGCCTAGTTGCCTCCAAAACTCACCAAATCCAGAGTGTTATTCTTCTGACATTGAATTTGGACCTGATTTAATCAGAAGCCAATTTATTTCATCTGTAACTAGCGGCGCTGCCTAAAATATCAACCAATGAACCAAACCAGGGCAGAAATAATAGATATATAAGAGAATCGACAGAGACTAGAGGTGTCGGTGTCTCAAGCTTCGTGTAATGAGAGGGGCAAAATATATACGTGCTTCCAATTCTGGTGTCGCATAGTCTCAATCAATTGGGACAAGTAGAGGATTCACATGCTTCCTTCTTCTCCTTCTATTTAGCTTTCTTGATCACATTCTTTGGGGCCAAACATATTGAACAAACAGGAATGGAAGGAAAAAAAGGAAAAGAACGCACAGACAGGATAAGAGTCCTAGAGAGAGAATCCATCTGACCCATGATTTATATATTCTGTAGCTAAATCAAGCAATGTGAAAGTGTCGCACAAAATAGCTGGATACAAGACTTGATGATCAATGGGCCGCTCGCGATGACTAATTGACTAGCCTAGTTGTTCACATAGAAGCTCGCAACACGTACGGAGTGTGTTGAGAGCATTGAAGAACTTTGAGTTGAGATTACGTAGGGCTGTCGTCTCTACTATTTTCAATTACTAATGCTTTTAACTCATATTATCTATTTTCACCTAGCTTATGGATACATTGATTCATATTATAGAACTTAAATATAAATATAAATGAGCTTTTGTGTCACAATATATCAGGTTTTGTATTATCTTTCCGAACTATTGTATTAGTTTTGTGTTGAATCTAAACATCTTCATTGCCAACTAGGGTTAGCTTTTCTATCTCCATGACTCCATGACTCCATGACTTGATAGGTTTTCTGCATCTATTCGATTTTTGTTGCTTGTCTGCTTATTTCTTGTAATTTCAGAACTAAAACGAATAAGAGGGCAACAGAAGATGCACCTACATGGTGACCATTATTTTGACCTACATGATGATGGTGGCATAGACTTTAGACCCAGATAAGAGCATGGCTTACCATTCTTGCCTTTATAAAAGAAATCAAAGAGAATCATGCATACATGTATAAAACATAGTACTACTTATGGGCTTTGTATGGAGGAACATGTTTCATTGTTCTCCGGGAAAGAAAGGGTTGCCTGTCGGAATCTTTGTTTTAGGAGATTCTTGGATGGCTAAAAACCAAGAACCCTCCTTTGAGGCTTTGACCATAGCCAACTCGATCTTCCATTGTTTATAGTTTATAGGGTAGTGTTTGTTTTAGATTAGGGTTTTTTAGGGTTTTATTAAGACGCAGACATGGAAGTGGTGCCTCAATTGTGGAGAAAGACTACCCCGAGAGGCCGAGACAAGGACTAAAAGTCTAAAACCCACCTTGGGAATTTGGTATATTACAAAATACATATACGTGCGCACACGTGCATGTGTGTGTCTTCTTCCAATGTCGGCACTTGAAACATATTTACAGCAGAGCATTAATGCATTTAGTTAATTAGGTCCAAAACCACACATGGTGGCACGAAGTCTCCATGAAAACGAAGTCCAGAACCAAGATCGTTTAAAGAAACATTTACAATTCTGACGAGGAGAGCATGAACCATAAGATGAAGTTACATGGAAGAAAACGATGGCTACATGATTTGCATGCATGTCGCTTAGGTACTGGTAAGTTAGGCTGTCAACTTCTCTAAATTGTCGGTTGGATACGATGTGCAGCTAAATGAGACAACCGTCTCAAACCCTCATATTCCTACTTTGCCCAAATTTATACAACGGTAGTCGGTAGGTATTTCGTGTGAATATACTTGAAAGGCCGAGGACCCAATTTTCATGGTTCGCTTTTACCCCGGAAATCTCAGATAAGAAGAATTGGGCCACAAGTATATATCAGTCTGAAAATTTAGTTGCTTTCTCAACTGAAACAATAACATCTTGCATGCAAGAGTTGGAGTTGGAAAAAACTAGGAAGATTGAAAGAAGATGGCTAAAACGGTTAAAGTGTACTGACTGGAGATTAAATCCAAATGAACTTGAGGAATGACAGCAAACCAGGAAAGATCATGTGATCTTAATTTATGGAGCTTTAAGAATCTGTCGCTGGAGATGGTATAAAGTTGATACAAGTTACATGGCATACAATTAATTGGTATGTATAATTGCTGTGCAAGCGTCACAAATCGGCTGGTCCATAATGGGATATTTATCAACAGACAAATAATTCTCTGCTTTGTAAGACATGCTGTACACGAAGAACCTGTGATATATGCTTTTCTTCTCGACCAATAATACATGTCAGGAATTAATATTATCATTCCGAGAAAGTTGTATTGAGGGGCTATCTGGCTTCCTACTCTTCCTCAAAGAGATCTGCAAGCAAATCCAGACAAAATTTATTAATCGGGATAAGCTTCAACTCCCAGCACAGATAATTTTCTCCATTTTCCATTCTTTCTGTTCCTGGATAATGTCAGATAAAAACTTCACAAGAGATGAATGCATAGATATCTATGTAGTCATGCCAACAACCACCTAGCAATTAAGAACTAATGAGCAAGTGAAAGATGGTTGAGGCCTATTTGGATTACCAAGAGAAGATCTTCATCAGTACCAAAGGATTTACGGGCTGCTTCTAAGCATGTTGACGATACTTTTTCACGTTTCCTGCACAGTTTATCCAAATACACACTTCAATAAGCTAGATGAACTTGGGTACCCAATAAAAGATGTAATGTGAATAGTAGGAGTACAATTCAAATGTGCATCCAAGAAAGTGCCTAAAAGAGTTCCAAGTGTTAATGCTGGTACATGTAATTATTATCTATAGGTACGAGAAATCAAAGCCAGTTCAGTAACAAAAATATCCATCCAATTTGTCTTCTTCAGCAGTATCAACTACATTCCAGCATAACACAGCCTCTAAGTTACATTTGCAGATTATGATTAGCTCATTGTGATTTTCTTGTGGTAGTACTCATATTTGTTTGATGTTCAAACCCAGTAAAGGGAATGTCATAGAGTTGATACATGATAATGAACAACTAGTCTTTCTTACCAACAGAAATTGAGTCGCAGCGAAGATAATACCTTGAACAGGCCGGATCTCTAATCTCAAACTCATCCGTAGCAGTGTCATACCCACAAATTATCACATAATGACCTATATAAGAGAACAAATGACTCTGTAATCAATTCATCCAGGCACCCAAAATTCGCAGGAAAATGGTTAACTATAACTGTTATACTATAAGCTGTGTACTAAGAAGGTTATCATGTTAGAGGGGTATCTTACGATAAAACTAATTTCTGCGTACGACTACCTTTCTAGGAAAGTCATTAACATGAAACAGTGGCCCATAGGCCCAGAAGCCATGCTATCATCGTTGTGAACCCAAGTAGTCTACAACCTGTCCCACTACATTTGAACAATGTGTAGAAAGATCTTACATCTCCAGGGATATATATGCTAGAATAAATTTCACTAAATGTATCACTAGAGTCTAAGACAAACTTATTCTTACTTCCTTTCATACACTGATACATCTACAGTATATTGCCTCAATGAAGCTCTCTCTTTCTCATCAGAAAAATAAAAACAAAAGTACCATTAAGCTTGTCACAAACCATATATTTAGCCTGTACTAAACCAAAGGCATAACTCTCAACACTGACTGGCAGGAAACTTTGATTTAAATTCTTACTGAAACCGTGTATCCAAAAGAAATAGTCCTACCTGTGTAATCAGAGTTGCTCCCACAACGGTCTGAAATAAAAACATTGTCCTGACTAGATGGGCTGTGACACAAGTTTTCCAGAAATATTTCACATTAGCACACTATTAAATACTCTAATTGTAACTCAACCATAAACAAGGAGAATTTGGAGGAAAGATACAAAAATGGAGATGTACATAAGAAATATGGCCAAATGAAATGCTAATAAACTATTCATAATAACATAGAGGAAGGAGACATATATCTCATATGTATTGCAAACAATAAAGGAGGAAACTTGCCAATCAAGGGGGAAAATGAAAGATGAGCATATGCAAAAGTTGTACCTCAACTTATACTGATCAACCAGTACTATGGCAATGTATTTCCCACAGAGAATCAAGAAACAAATTTCTTCTCGACTGACTGACCTGCACTGTAAAAACTAAGGTTTATTGCCTTGCTCCAAGAAAATAAAAATGATGTCTTGATTTTGGAAAAAGATAAATGCAAAGCTCTATTTTTTTGGTCCTTTTGCAGAAAATCAACCACCTTATTACCTCCAATGGAATACATAAACTTCAAGTCACACAAAAGAAAACAAACGAATACCACCATGATGCAAGCCTAAGATGAGATGCAACACTTTATGAAACAACCAATGCCTTCAGGTCATACAAAAGAAAAACAAAGAATACCACCATAATGCAAGCCTTAGATGTGATGTGACACTTTATGAAATATAGCATGTATCTCCCCGGTCATACTTGAGTATCAAACTGTAGTCCCTGCCCCCAACTAACCCATCCTCAGGAAGACTCCCTTTTTGCAAATTGTCTTTTCTTTGCAAATGTACTACAATGAATTTAACAGGAGGGCAATTTTTTAACTAATTTTCCCCAAAACAATTATACCTTTATCCTAATTCCAGCTTCCAGTGCTTTTTGAAATAGTGTATCAACTCGCACCAAATCATTAGGTAATTGCTCCTGCAGAATAAATAACCCAAAACTTTATCAGGATGATAACAGATGAGCAAAGTTCATGTGAAACAACATCTTTACATCCAAAACCATTTAAAAATAAAAATAAGTAACATTTTTCTAAGTTTCTTTTCATTTCCAGATACACAATAAGTGGCATTTGCATTCATGCATTCAGCTAGTGCCTGGAAAGCATAATAGACAAAGATATTGATATGCAGTTTGCTTCTCATGTCATATGATATATACAAATCTATAATGAATAGACAATTAGAGTAGGAAGTGCACTTTGGAACTTGCAGACAGCCATTTTAGCCTAGTCACACTTCACACTCACCAGCAAGAAATGCTGTTATTCAAATTATTATCTATATGAATAAGAGGTAATCACCTTGTAAAATGTCTCGCCAGAATAGTTTGGGTTTGCTCCAAATGTTACTGTGTAGTAGGAAAAACTAATAGAGAACTTTTGTAACAGATATGCTAGATCAACAGTCCAAATGCTGCAATAAGATATTAGGATAGATGTATCAGAAACTTTTCATATAAGCTTACATTAAATATCAACCTAAGTGCAACACTTGAATATGTGACTGCTGACTGATGCATAAAGTATAAACCTAAGAAATTTAGCAACAAAAAAGTTCCAAGCATTTATTACAACTTTACAGCATATATTCATTTATTTGATCAACACAAGATGTAATAATATAAAGTCATCTGCCATGGAATGAGAAAAGAAGAGAAGTATTTCACGTTATTCATTTTGTAATGGAATCTATTGGATATAGTAAGTCCTTCTGTAACAAAAGACCTTTTAGGAACGAATAATTTTATCTGGCACTAGAACTTGAACTTGAGTACGTTCACAATAGATCAAGGCAGGGTTTCAGTGTTCTAAACTTTCTATAGTCACTAATCTCCAAACTCATTAATTCATGAAACACGAACGAATTATAAAGACTAGAGTTTACAGGAGAAAGTATATAACAGAAGGAATTAAAGATCTGAATTCGTAAACAAGGAAACACCTATTTGTGCAACAAAGCTCTGCCAATGTCTGAATATCGCAGCTATCAATGCCAACGGTCCTAAAAACCATCAGAACGCAGGCGAGGCCACAATCCCAAGAATATAGCTGGTTTATGTGTGGGACCTATAAGCACCAAGACACCTAAAAATATTCAAACTAACTTCAAATTTAATGTCTTCTTTTGAATTTGGATCCATATATTGTATCAGAGCATCAAAATGAAAAAAAAAAAAATTGAATATACAGTATCAATAAGAAAGGTAAGGATAGGTCACAAGCACTCACTTCAACAAAGTGTGAGCATGGCAAGGCAGAAAGACGGCATTTGCCATCTCTCGGTGACTGTTCAAATGGGTATGATTCTACCAAATCAGAATTTTCACCATCTGATGCTTCTACATCTTCCCTCTTGTTAAACAGCAGATATGAAGGCCACATGATTAACCAAATTCGCTATGGTTTTCCACCACAACACTCGAACTTCTAAATAGTCGAAGTGGTTTCACTCAGTTAGCCCGTCATATCTTTCTCCCAAACTGTTTTTAGGGTATATGATTCTCTACAACCTGTTGCAGTTATAACACGCGAAAATGTAAGGTTTCGGAACTAAACAATTATAAGGAAAAAGACTAATTTCTCCTACTGGTAAACACGCCTTAATCAAGAAATTGTACATCACTACTGTTTCCAGGGCATGAAGCATGAATCAACTTAGGACTTTAGGAGGTTCAGTTAGGCCAGTTTGATTCTAATCCAATTGATACTGTTGGAAGCTAAGTTTTGATAGATGTCTACATTCGATTATGCAAGTCATTTGCCAAGATACATATAATCTAATGTGGAAATCATGGTTTACAATATAACTTACTAATTCGCATCCAATAGATTGAATTTCGACATTAGAAATTAACAACAGATTGAACAAAGAGCTCAACTTTTGCATCTAAATCAACCAATGTCAAAGAATGAAATAAAATAGCATAATCAATAATAAAGGCATTAAAGATCAATACTTTGTGATCCAAGACATCAAAAGCAAGCATGGAGACGATCCTATGTAATATTTTCAGATTATTTTACATAATAATAATTTGTATCGAGATTCTGGGAATCATATAAAAGCCGAACCTTTGCTGAATCAGAGAAATGGGACCTTTGCCTCGAAGATTCTTGTCTGAATTGTGTCGCTGCTAATTGAATCCTTGGTGACAAAATACTCAGATTCTAATTCAATGTTCTATTCTTCTGTTTCTGTTTTTGGTCCAAGCCATTATATATTGGTTATGGATGAGAAGCCGAGTCATAGGGGTATTTTTGTCCCTCTCATTTCTGGGTTTGTGATCCAGTGATGGTTGCACCTACTACCTTCACAGCTACTCACAACACAACTCCTGACTTATGTGAAGACAAATGTGGTAGCTGAAAAACCAACTACAACCCAATTCAACAATTATATCTTTCAAACACTGAAGATCTAGATTGAGCTCAAAGTGATATCAATGAGTTTGAAATGAAGTATATTTGTGGACTCTTCTATTGCAACGTCAATATTTGTCAATGCTGAACAAAAAAGAGAGGAGGGAAGTGAATGAAGAAAATGTAGCAGACCTCTAAGAATTTCCTGCATTACTTCTAAGATTACTGTTTTACAGATACTAAGCCAATTCAGCTGCGGAATCCACAAATTTAGAAAACCAACTAAACAATTGCATGAATTTCATTAGCATATAGCCATATAGGAGTAGCTCTGCATCTGTGACGTACAGATTTCTAAACCAACTTAAGGATTCGTGGTAGCTAGATGTAAACGATAACGAAGTAACAACAACGTCGCAATCTCATGATCGGTTGGGAAGCTAAGCTTTGATAATCAAGTAGTACTTCCAAAACTCTTATCGTTAGAGTTGTTTCTTGAAGGGCCAAAAAGAGCGAAATGGTTAACTTGTTCGAGACAAACACATTAATAGACACTTCACGGGGGCTAATAACCAAGTTTTTTCTTCCATAAACTTGAATGATCTTTAAGAGACATGGAGGCACCAAGTTTATAACATCATGGTCATATAAGGGGTTGCAGAGATCCGGATTGATCACCATAATAAAATCAATCAGACATCAGCAACACTCAAATTGGATAACAGTATGATGGCATGTAGTTACCAAATAGATCATAACGGTTTTAAGATTTTGTAGTACTTACAGCACTTATCAGTATCATGGTTTCTCTTGATCAAGTGGGCTGAGGGAGAAAAGCCCAATGAGATTTGTCTTTGCTGATGGGCTATAAAAGGAGGCATATGGTCTGTTGGCCACTTTGGAAATGGGTGTGGTGAGAAGATAGATTGGTATAAATAATTCCACACTTTCACCCAAATTCTATGTGTCATTAAATTTGAATAAAGGGTCTCCTTGTGACAAAGACGCGCCCATTACTCACATGTACTGTGTACTACTCCATACTATGTATTTATTCTATCCTATGGGCATTTGAATGGAATAGGCTCCAAGCCTTGTCTACAAAGTCTTAAATTCTCCCGCATGTAGAGTTGAACAAGGTGTGTTTCAGATCCATAATCTAGTAGAGGCCGATCTATTTTGTGATTTAAAATAAACAAGCGAGATACAATCTCTACAAACAAAACTAGGAGATGATGTTATATTTATAGTAAATTCTTGTACAAAGCTATCTGCAAAAGAGATGAACCTGTTCAAAATTCAAAGTCTTTCATAAACCAAGCTATGAAGCATCCCATCAACACTTATTTGCACGATAGTATGTCTGGGAAGTCCACAGCTAAATGTTAGTTCAATAGTCATACTCATCAAAGTTGAATAGAAAAAGGGGGAAGAAGTGAATGATTAAAAATACAAACTTTGGAAAAGCAATGCACATACCAAAGTCAAGGATTTCGTAAGTTATTGCTTTCGCCGTCACAAACGGCTATATACAAGTCAAGTTTTATGCTTTTGTTCTTCATTCATTTTTCTATTTAACTGGGACTTGGGATCTTGAAATTTTGGACATCTAATTGTTGCTGCTCCCACTCCACCATGCAAGTAAAATCACCCCAAATTATAAACTTGTGGGGCTTTTGCCTCTAGGCCACTTGACCTTTTGGAAGTTGGCAACATTTGGGGAGTTGGAATTCAACCTAAAATAAAAGAGGAATTCTATGAACATTCCACTAATGACTAACCTTTTATAACCCTAGTTTAGAGGACTTGAGTAAACCAATCAAATGCAGCTCCAAATCTTAAATGTGAATGATTTTACTCATCTATGCCTAAGGCACCCACACCAAGATGATTTAGAGCTCAATAACCAACTGTTCCCAGATGTAAAAGTCCACGATTTTCAACTCGTTATTTGATAAGTATTCTCTAAGTATTTGAAGTATATATTTTAAAAATTCATGATCTTCAATCGTACCCGATCCAAATTCTAACGTTTAAACTTAAAATTTCTTTATGCCACAACAACACCAAAGTCCAAACAACACTAAAGCTCAATAAATTTTGTGCACTTTTTAATTTGTAGGTTTTTTTTTTTTCACTTTTCACTAAAATTCAAGCAAAAAGGTCCAAAAGGAAATTTAGGAGGTGAATAGAATAAGGTAAAAGAGTCATTCTCCGAGGTGCTTTCTGTAGATGATGGACCATTTCGTCCCACATGAAACAGAACCTACACCACCCCTTAAAGTTTAAACGGCTATCGAATCTGGAATCACATTCAAATTTTGCAACGGAAACCCAGATTACCAAAATAGCCCTCCATCTGTTTTCACCCAAATATAGCCTTGTATAATTGCTCCAAATCCCTCACCAAATTACATCTTCTGGTTCACATTCTTCATAAAAGGTCTTAACTATGGGCATCACTATTTCTAGCCATTAAAAGAAATCCAGAAACTTAAATAGCAATTAAATTTGCCTTCTGGCTTAGTGAATTAGTCTATGGTTGCTACCTATAATATATGGTTCTCATAAATTATAATCACTACGCCAATGAAAGCAAAAATCCAGAGATTAAATACAGTTCAGGATTTGGTATTCGGGTACCAAATGACATGCCACTTTCGGAATGATTTGATTTTTGGAGGTTGGTTTTGAATTATTTTGGTCATTAATCAGAATAAGTTTCATTCATAAAAGAAAAGTAACAGATTAAAAATGGCAGGCTACCTTCAATGTGTAAAACCCCACTGGTTTTTTTTTTTTGAAGCGTAAAACCCCCCACTGGTTTTTTAAAACATGATGATAAGCAACAAGTATCTCAAATCCAAACCTAACCCACCTGTTCCTTTCAATTCATACAATTTAAGGGGTAGTCTTGTAATTACAATTGACAAATCCGTACTCTCTCTTCTACAATGGTCCAATAGTTTATTAATTTTTTGAACGTATTCTCTACTCAGAGGGTGAGAGAGAGAGAGAGAGAGAGATAAAAAGAAAAGAGACGTTGGGCAATGGCATGTGGCATTTTGACAGTTACCTTCATCAAAACTCAAATTTTTCCAAGAAAGGAGTGAGTACAAAGTCATATGGTACAGTTTCTCCTATCTAACACCACCACACGTTCACGTACTACAGATTTTAAAAACCCATCTCACAAATCCCTTGAGAGTTTCAAATGCAACTGAGCTAAAACACACTGGCTCAACTCTTCTGCATTCCCTGTGTTGTTCAAGCTTATTCTGAGGTTGAAAAGATGGAAGCTTTATCGAAGAAAAGGGAGAGTTGTGAGAAAAAGAGAAGTAGTGGGTTCAAGTCTTCTGCTGGGACCGAGTCACTGACCGATTCCAGTGCCGAGTCGAGAGAGAGCAGCTCGAGTAGATCGAGCTCAGAGACTTCAAGTGAGGAAGGGAAGAGAAAAGGGCCCAACTCGCCGGCTCTGTTGGGCTGGCCTATAAGGAAAGCTGAATTGTGCAAAACCTCAACTGCTTTAGCTGATTTGGATGAAGCTGAGGAGAAGGAACATGTTGATGATTCAAAGTATAAGGATTTGGCTGCCAAAATTGCAGGTTGGATTCTGTTTTCATGACTTGTGCTTAATTGGGTTGCTATAGGATTGTGAAAGTTTGAAACTTTAGTATGTTTGAAACTATTTCCTTTGTTGTAGGATTTTTTGTGATTATTATCTGTTTTTGGATTTGGAAACTATGCCTATTTGTGCTTTTTTGTAATTGTTTTTGGGTGTTTGTAAATTCAGAGATGGATATGATGAAAGAGAGATTTTCAAAATTGTTGCTTGGTGAAGACATGTCAGGGTCTGGTAAAGGGGTTTGCACAGCCATGGCTATTTCAAATGCCATTACCAATCTTTGTGGTATGTTCATTTTCCCAGATTCTTGAAATTTGAAATTCAGTATAATCCATTATCAATCTTTATTTTATTTTATTTTTTTCATTGATTCAAATTTTGTTCAATACGAAGCTACCATTTTTGGGCAACTGTGGAGATTGGAACCCTTGCCTTCTGAAAAGAAATCGATGTGGAAACGAGAGATGGAATGGCTAATTTGCGTTAGTGATCATATTGTGGAATTGATACCCTCTTGGCAAACATTTCCTGATGGAAAAAAGCTAGAGGTAAATTCTTGTTATACAGTCCTAATTCTGCTCTGAATTTTGCAGTCTTAATTCTGCTCTGAATTTTGCTTAATCTGTGTCCTTTTTATTAGCAAAGATAGGAAAGTAATTACATTTAAACTTGAATAACTTAATGTGTGACATGTGTTCTATGAGCCTAATTCTGCAGCTGTTTTTCTTTAAAAGGCCACCATCAAACCTCAACATAATATTTATTGTTTTTATTGCTGGTGTATTCTGTAGGTCATGACTTGCACGCCCAGATCAGATATCTTTATGAATCTCCCAGCACTGCGCAAGCTAGACAATATGCTTCTTGTGAGTCCTAACCTTGATTATTTCATTATGTTCTGTTTTCAATTTTACGAACTTTCTGAGTTAACCTGCCCTTTTTTCCTTATCTAGGATATAATAGATAGTTTCGCCAATACGGAGTTCTGGTATGTTGATCAAGGAGTTATAGCTCCAGAAGCCGATGGCTCAGCCTCTTTTCGCAAAACAGTCCAGCGGCAAGAGGAGAAGTGGTGGCTACCTGTACCACGTGTAGCATCTGATGGTCTCAGTGAAAGTGCAAGAAAGCAGCTGCATCACACAAGGGAATGCACAAATCAGATACTAAAAGCTGCAATGGCTATCAATAGCCTTGCTTTAGCAGACATGGAAGTTCCAGAATCGTACTTGGAAACTCTTCCTAAGGTTTGAAAACCAACACTTTTTAGATTTGCCAAACCTTTTGTTTCTTTATATGCTTTAACTTTCAAGAAGTGAATGCACAACATGCACTTGATTTCAATACTAGTAGTCTTTTTGAACTTAAGTAGAAGTTACAAAATTGTTCGTAATAACTTTTAAAGGTGATACTGTCATACTGATATATAGAAATTAGTTTAGGAGTTACTGTGTGCTGCTCTTCACAGCTATAAGATTACAAATGATAGAAAATTTTTCATGATGTTTTCTGGATCTTTGGAAAGGATGATCTGACATTGAGTTTTGGCATGATATGTGATCAGAATGGGAGGGCCTGCCTTGGGGATATAATCTACCGATATATTACATCAGATAAATTCTCGCCAGAGTTTCTGCTTGATTGCCTTGACCTGTCCAGTGAACATGTTGCTCTTGAGATTGCAAACCGTGTTGAAGCCTCAATATTTGTTTGGCGTCGAAGAGGTCACGGTAACTCAAAATCCCAAACTATTCCAAACCGCTCCACTACAAAGTCATCATGGGAAATGGTCAAGGACCTAGTGATTGATGTGGATAAGAGAGCTTTGCTGGCAGAAAGAGCTGAAAGCCTCCTGCTTTCATTGAAGCAGCGTTTCCCTTGTCTTACACAAACTACCTTGGACACCAGCAAGATTCAATACAACAAGGTTAGATAACTTTGAAGTCCTTTTTCCTCTAATTTTGTTTATCTCCTTATAAGCTTGTAATGGTAACATTCAAAACTTTCAGGATGTTGGGAAATCCATTCTTGAGAGCTATTCAAGAGTTCTGGAGAGCCTCGCGTTTAACATTGTGGCTCGCATTGATGACTTGCTGTATGTGGATGACTTGGCTAAACAGACTGATAGAATCTCATCAGTTACTGCAGTCAGTGTGATTTCTCGAAAGAAGGTTCCAGTCACATTTTCGGTGCCTCACTCAAGCACTCCTTTCAGAAGAGCTTCTACAAATCCTAACTTATCCCCTGCACCTTTAATCAGCCCTGCAAGGGGAGAGAGGACTCCTTTTCTCCGCAGCAACAACAACAATAATGTTGACAAGCCTCCTCGTCGCGGCTTTGGAGTTAGAAAAGTCTTGACAAATTATCTTGGTGTCGAGACAAAGCCAAGGATATGTAGCAACACAGTTGAAGGGTCTGTTTCCATACACGGCACAGAAACTTTGGATCGTCAGAAGGACTCTTCCCACCAAAATGGGACCAAATCGCGCCAACTTGACCGCTGAGGCTTTGCCTCCTAAACCAGTCTCTTGAAGTATGTGAGTCAAAGTGTTGGAAACAAATGATAGAACTAGAGATGCAAAGGAAGTTTAAGATAGAAAACCTCTACTACTACCCTCTTGGTGTAACTAAGTATTTATGATTTTAAGTTGGGGGGAATTTAATCTGTTTGTTAAGTCCCTGGTTTGCATTTGAATGTAGCTAAAAGGAGATAGAATAGAGACATCAGATCAGAATGTTTGTTAATTTATGCAGAAGGAATATATTGACAAGAGATTGCTTGTTCAAATGTCTTATTCATTCTCTTTGTAATTCAAGTAACTGATAAAAAACAAAAAAAACAAATTTTGAAAACTTGACTACAATAGAGGCATATGGAACCTAAGCCAAAGTGCAATTTGTGCCCGATATATATATAGTGTGCTATTTTTCAAATAGAAAAAACAAATACAGTGAACAAAGAAAAATATTTAGACCCACTATAACAACAAGGTCGTTGTAGTATAGTGGTAAGTATTCCCGCCTGTCACGCGGGTGACCCGGGTTCGATCCCCGGCAACGGCGCTTTTTTTGTTGTTGTCTTTGCTCATTTTTCCAGAGGGACGACGTCGTTTGGTCGTTTTAATTTTGTTTATATTCTAAGCCATGACGTAGTTTTGGAAATAAAAAACGTTAAAACGTTGTCTGGTGGCCACTTTCCCCCACTCAGCTGATTCCAACAATCACACTGAGAAGTCCCAGAAATTTCGCAGTCTGCAAAAGTTTACCAATATTCCCATCTTTCCCAAAATGCCCTCGGTCGGAACCGCCATCCACATGACGGCCCTTGACGGCATCGTGACGGTGAACTCCCTCTTCACCCTCGCCGTCTTCATCGGCCTTTCATCGGACCCCAGAGACCCCTCGAACACCCTCATCGAGCAAGAAGACTCCGCCTACTGCACCCCCGGCCCCTCCGTCGTCGAGGACCTCGTGGCCTTCCACGTGTACTCCTTCTCCTCCTTCCTCTTCTCCAGCCTCGTCGCCCTCGCCCTCAAGCAGGGGATCCGCCTCACCCGGACCCCCTCCTACCACCCCGCCGAGATTCTCGCCCGCGTCAACAGCACCCTCCTCCGCGCCGGGATGCTCGTCTCCGCTGTCGGCTCCGTCTCCGGCTGCGTCTTCCTCATGCTCGCCTTGGTCAACGTCGTCCAGATCAAGCTCGGCACTCCCGCCTGCGGGAGCTACCACACTCTCGCCGCCGTCGTTCCTCTCGTCATCTTCGTCCCCGTGGGCCTCGTCATCTACGTCGTCACTGTTCTCTATGCTTTCACTCGATGAGGAAATTGAATTTTGGTTTTCGTTTGTTCATGGTTTTGTTGACTAATTAAGTTAGATATGTGAGTGGTGTATCAATGAAGATTTGATTTTTATTTTGATTTTGATTGTAACTGTAGGAATTAATGGAATGTTAGGATGAGTGGTACGTACTATTCGTCGACATGAAGTGATGATATTTTTTTGCGATTACTCGATTATTGTTAGTTCAATACAATGCACTAATGTAACGGCTCCCGACTATTGAACTCGAGCACGATAGAACACCCCCAGATTGGACACTGATGCAATAGCATCAGTATCTGAAATGGCCCACCAGCACTGTCTTATATGAGCGGAGTGGGATTGGTCATTGGTGTCATCATAGTGCAAATGTTGGTTCATAAAATTTAAAGATTGGCGGCAGTTCAATACTTAACATCGTAATAAGAATTGAACTTTCGGTTCTTATTCCAGCTCTCAGTAAGTTTCACTTGAGCTATGGCTTCTGGGTTTGGAATATAACGTACTCTAGAGAAACAATTAAATGCTGAGGTAGGAGGTAATTGAGTAAGAGTGATTTCAGCTATAGCTATTGGGTTTATACTCCAGATCGAGAAACAATATTGAAGTAGTAGGTAGCTGGGGAGATGTTTGAAATGGGTTTCTGCTATGCTATCTGCTGCTCCTTAATTTGCCTCTGCTGATAATTATGTGACAAAAAGTAATGGAATGGTGTGGCAAACACTTGAGCCATGGATAATTTTCATTGGCCTAATTTGCCAGGTAATCATAATCCATTGCCTGAAGGAGTAGGTGCTGCCGTGCTGCAATAAAAAAACATACCGCCTTCATAGTGCTACCTCCACTTATATATGTCTGGTGGGTTTATAGTGTAACTGTGTAAGTAACTTTTCAGTTGCTTGTTGTAGTATAAATCAGCAAGTTGGGTTAGTGTTTCTGCATTGCATTGAAGAAATGGAAGCTGCAATGAAGAACATTTGCCTTGTAGCTTTTCTTGTGATTCTGGGTGTCGCTCAGTTCGATGGGGCTAATGGGGCTGGTGAATGTGGAAAATCCAACCCAGACACTGTGGCTTGGAAGCTGGCTCCTTGTGCAGCAGCAGCACAAGATGAGAATGCTGCAGTTTCTTCTAAGTGCTGCAGTCAGGTAAAGAGTATAGGTCAGAACCCAAGCTGCCTCTGTGCCGTGATGCTTTCTAATACTGCTAAGATTTCAGGAGTGAAACCAGAAGTTGCTCTTACTATTCCTAAACGTTGTAACATTCCTGATCGTCCTGTTGGCTACAAGTGTGGAGGTTTGTGGAAAATTTATCGACACTGTTTATCGAGTTCAATCAACTTTTATTGATGCTTTTTACATTCTCATTTGAAATTAACACTCTTTATTCTCTTTTTTGCAGGTTATACATTACCCTGAAGACTGTCCAAGGAGTGCTGGAAATTGTATCGCACTATTTCTGTAACTACTTCATGTAGCTTTTTACTACGAAATTGTATCGCACTATTTCTGTAACTACTTCATGTAGCTTTTTACTACCTGAAATAATAAATAGTAGTGTTTGTGTTTAAGTTTAACCCTCTTCATAATCTTCATTTTATCATTGTTTAGCATCATTTGTCTTGTTTTCTAACTAATCAGAAACACCCAAAAATAAAACAGAGTTTAGCTACACTTATAGCTTCATTGATGGATGCTTCTCATAAGAGTAATCAAATAATCAAGAATGATTTGCTAATCAATCACATGATTTCAAAGCACTCAGACATGGTTTTGGTAGTCATAAAATCTGCAGCACATGTTTATGGCATCTCAATACAGAGTGATTTGTAAATTACTACGCCATACGAAGCAATTGCTTGTCTTAGTTCTCCATCTTTGATTATCAACGAGGTCGCATAGAATGTTCCAACCAAATCTATAGTTAAAAGTACCAAATGAATGATAAGAACTTCCATCAGCCAGAGAACAAATGTCACCATCAGGTTTATAATCTGTAGTTTGGCATCTCTTTTGCTTCTTAGGTTAAAGTGTTAAACTCCTATTCTGAAGATTTATGGCCGGGCAGAAGATTTATGGCCAGTTCATTCTAATTTCTACAATAAGTGAGATCATGGTCTCATGCATGGAATTTAAACCTCAAGAACAAGGTCGTTCCATATATTGAGTATGTAAGGTCAAAGCAAATACAGAAGAGACCATATAGTACATTCGATCAACCCACAAATAAGGATTTTATTTTTTTATTTATTTTTTTAAAATAGAATCACAAATGAGGTTCGATTTGGAAGGGATTAAGGGAAAGTTATCCTCATTTTTTTGCAGCCATAAAGTTGTCAATTTGAATAAAAAGAATCTGTTCTTTACCCAAATTGTCAAGATGCACTACGACTCTGGTAAAGCCAATACTCTTGTCTCACTATCAGTAATGCTAAACCCAGCATAAAAGCACAAGCTAGGCCATCATAAAGTTTTATAACAGAATGCGAAAATGAATGCTCCAATTAAGCAGGTTTTCTGTTTAGCCTTTCTTCTTGTGAGCATTGCCTGTTTGGTGGTATTGAAAGTCATGGCGCAGGAGAATGTGGTAACATTAGCACACAGAGAGCTGGTTGGAAGTTTGATCCATGCATTGCAGCAAGTAAAGACCGGAACGTGAAGGTTTCGGTTAAGCGCTGCATTGAGGTGAAAAATTTGATCAGAAAACCGAGTTGCCTCTGTGCCACTACGTACTGCTCTTTCTATTAATGATTTAATGCAAAGCAAACGGAGCGAAATTGCACCAACTTTTCCAAGATGTTGCAACATTCCGAACCGTATCGATCGTACGGAGGTCTGCATATAATGTGATCACCATTTTATTTCTTAAAAATGCTTGTAATAAAGCTGATTTTGACTTCTGGGTTGCAGGTCATACAATGCCTTGAAGGGTAATTGAAGAAATTAAGAGCAAGTGTGAGGATGCATGCATATCACTGAGTTGGAGTTTCGCTTTAGTTTCCATCACTTCCATGTTGCTAGTTCATATATATCATCTAGCAAGAAACCAAGATATTGGGTCAACTGAAAGATATATAGACCAAGTTTATATATTGGTGTAATTTGTGGCTGACATATTTAAGAGAATGCTAAATATGTTTATTTCCACTTAATATATATACGTGATTGGTCTTGATAAACAATTTGATATTAGGGTCCTTGACTCAAAGCCCCAAAATGAGGGAAAATTATCCCACTTACTCCAACAAGAGATTTTTGTTCTCACTTGCCCATTTTAACAGAAAATGACCATTTTGCTCTCAATCCAATTAAAATATTACAACATGCCACTGCGTCCTCTCTCTCTCTCTCCAGCGCGACCCCGTCGCAGTCCCTCTCCGATCACTCTCTCTCTCTCTCTCTCTCTGTGTCCTTGTTCACGCCGGTGTCGATGCCGCACCGGATCTCGTCGGCACTAAGTTGCTAGGGCTGGGTCGATTTTGCCTGCACAGTTCGGATCCTGGTCGGCTCGTCAGCGGCAAGGAAGCGATCTGAAGCTACGTGGTAGCCGGAGTCGAACGAAGAGAAACGCCGGAGTCGGAGGTTTGGTAGGTTCGCGGCGGCCGGAGTCGAGGAGCGACGACGAAGCTGTTTGAAGACGACCTGGTACACGATCTCGGAGTCACAGATTTGAAGCACCGGCGCCTGCTTTTGACTTGGGTGCCCAGCCTGAACTCTAACTCTCCTCCAGAAAGCTCCGGATCTGGACCTTCCTTTGATTCTTTGTCGGAGACGAAGATCAGATCCCTCTGCAATTTTTTTTTTTTTCCGTCTGAGATCGACCATTTCTTCCTTTTTTTTTTTTGGGACATTTTTTTTTAATAAATAACATGGGGCAGGAGGCCTATAATCAAAGAAAAAAAAAGTTTTATTTGGGGGCAATAGACGTCTATTGCCCTCCAATAGACATGCAATAGACGTCTATTGGGGGGTAATAGACGTTTTGAATTGATGTAATCTTTTTTTTTTTCTTTAATCAAAGTTTTGTTTGTCTAAATTTAGGAAAATTAGTTCTCATTCCAGTGACCGAAAGTTCTATTAGGGGGCAACATACATCTACTGGGGGGCAATACATGGCTGATAGTCGTCTATTGGGGGCCAATAGAAGTCTATTAGGGGGCAATAGACTATTGGGGCAATAGATGTCTATTGGGGGGCAATAGATGTCCATTGGGGGCAAAAAAACTTTCTGGTGAGATTTGTAGCAAATTCTGGTGGGCGGCAGCCGGATTCCGGAGAAAGTTGGCCGGAATCCGGCTTCCGGTGACCGGATTCCGGCGAAGTCTCATATGGTTTCTCTCTCTTCCATTTTCTCTATCTCTCTCTCTAAGTAACAAAGGGGTGAGGGGTAAAACAGTATTAAAAAAAATTAAAAACAAAAAAAAAATCTTAATGAGGTATTAGGAAAGACTCCCTTAGAGTGTATTGGGTAAGAGAGAATTAAAAAAACTTAATGGGATAAGTGGGAAAAAAATCCCTAGAAATGGGGTAAATGGACAAAAGCCCTTGATATTATGGATCATGGAAGCCAGAAATTAAATGAGCTAATAATGGATCTAATGCAAATTAGGTAGATGAAGATTTTTTTTTTTGAATAAAGGACGGGTGCGGCTGCCCTCAACCCTTGACGGAGATTTATGTATACAAGAAATGAAAATATTTTCAGTAAGAAATTAATCAATCAATCAGAAAAATGGAATAAGGCTGCAAGTTGCAACAATCAAGAACCTTTTCAACATCTTGGCTTTGTTTGTAATTGTAGGCACGATTTATGGGTTAGTTGATAGGGTTGATGGGCTTGGAAGCGAGTGTGGGAAAGTGAACCCGGAGGTTTTGGTAGAGCAAATGGCGCCGTGTGCAGTAGCAATACAAAGTGAGAAGGTGGAGGTTTCTAAGAAGTGTTGTGCTCTGGTGAAGAAGGAACACACACGGTGCCTCTGTGCCATCGTACTCTCTAAAGTAGCTCAGAGCCGCGGGCTGAAGCCGAAAATTGCGATCACCATCCCTAAACGTTGCAAACAATCTACACTCGAGGGTTACAGGTGCGGAGGTAATCAATGGATTGTTCGTTTATTTTCTATTTTATTTTCTTGAATTTTAATTTCATACGTTAAGTTAGCGTAAATTCTGCAAAATGACGAAGTATTCATAGCACTTTTGAAGATTATGGTGCCAAGCTTCAAAAGCGCAGAAAAGTAGAGAACAATATTAGTAATTAATTATTTATGTAGCATGGTGCATCCCGACCTATGGTTCTCTAGACTCTTGTCGCTAGCTTACACTGATATATCGGTGATAGTAATATGTTTACATTCCCAAATGTATTGCATTAATTTAAAGCCTAATTAGTCTATAGTTTCTGCACGTTACAAGTTTAAATATATAGCTACGCATGAAAAATATAATATAATTTGCGACTTTGCATGTTACAACTTCCTTGTTCATGCTTTCCGAATGGACCTTAATTCTACAAACACCAGTATACAACATGAGAATTTCAGTTTATCTTTATATTTTTAGCTTTTGAGTTTATCTTGATCTAATAAGAACGTCTCCATATCCGATTGTTAATCTAGAATGAGGTCACCAAAACTCATCCAAAAATTAGATCAAGATTATTAATCAAAATTACAAAACACACACTCGATGAAAAATAAGTACATAGAAAGCTATTTATCTATAAAACGGAGGAGTATATGGAAGTTTAAGATTAAGGAGGTTAGGATATCTCCCATCGTAAGTTATAATCTTATTTATGGCCTACAACATGCTCCCACCGTAACCTATAATCTCAAGGACCAAGAAATTTTTTTGGCCCTTCTCAAATTTGCTAGGCCAAATTTGGGCTCAGATTTGGTAAGCCAAATAGTGGGTCCTGTTGACTTTTTTTTTTGTTTCATTAAGAACATAAATTTTATATTTAAGAAAAATCATTTTTCATATATACATGGGTTATTTATAATGTTACTAAATATTAAAATTACATCATTGTAAATATCTTGTTGAAATCTTTAATATGAACCCAATATTTGATATGTTTAGAATTTTTAAAATAAATGTGTAACCATTAATTTTTATGATATACTTATTTTCATTTAACTAAATCAACTAGTTTTATTGATAGCCTCGTCAAAACCATACTCGGAAATATACTCTGAGCTGGGAAAAATAGCCGTTTCTTTTGTCATTATCAAATTAAATTATAGCCGTTAGATGTGATGATATTTGATTTTAGCCTACAAAGTGGCAGCACTGTATTTTGTTGGTAGGCTAAAAAAACATACTAGAGGGAATATTCTGTTTTTGGTAAACTAAAAACATTTGGCTTTTAGCCAGAGATGCTCTTAGACACACATAATGCAGTAACAATTATACGATCACACATAACTTGCCCACAGATAGTCACTAAAAAAACCCAACAAAGCTAGTTAAGAGAAGTCGAGGTTCTTCTGCTTGCTAGATAGATCGCTAGCTCTTGCTACCATGTACATATCTACTATAACGCACCATCTTATTTCCGTACTCTTAATTAAGGTAGATTGTATAGTCTCACAGCAGACTCATAGAGAGTGATACACACCTGCAAAATCAGAAGCACGTACCTTTGAGTCAGAAAATTAACCAAATACTGCAGGCATCTTAATTAGTGCAATGAGTCTTCATACTAAAAGGCGTAAGATAGGCCAAGAACTTAGGTTAATTAATTACCTCTTTCGGGTGGTGAATTCGCATAGTACTTGCAGCAAGATTTACTGATTTAGTAATAAAGTGACCCTGCATAAATGAAAATTATACTAAGGATTAGGTACAGTACCTATAGTTGGTAATGAAGAATACACTAATAATGTTGATCACTAATCATTAACCATAAGCAAAATATCATACCCTTCCACCAGTTTCCTCTTGAAGTACTGTTTGAATTATTTCCATTCGAATCATCATCACCCCCATCTTTCTTAGACTGATCATAATTAAGAACGTAAATCAGTATATACTTCATATAAATCAACTAATTGAAGAAACAAAAGCCATAAACGTTACAAGCTAGTAATCCCATATATCAATGAATTAACATGTTTATCAAGCCGGCACTTTAATTATATATACTTACGTTATGCTGGTGGTGCTGGGACTCATAAGTACTCCCACTTTTAGGAGCATCATAGTTTTCTTGGCCGCCGTAGTAGATTGATGAGTTAAAGTTGCAAGGACGATCCACACCTTCATTATTCTGATGCACGGAACCCTTGCTGCTGCCTCGAGTAGTATTACCAGAGTTTCTTTCTCTCCCCGGTCCCTAAAACAAAAAAGAAAAAAAGAAAAAGAAAAAAGATTCAGATTAATGAGATTTTCGATCAAACTCCAGAAACAAGGGATGTAATAAGCTGGTTAATTAACTAAACTGATAAACTGATCGAAATGGTACCGTGGATGGTGGTGGTGGGAAAATAGAGCCGAATAGAGATGAAGAAGCTGAAGACGACGAGTCCTTAGGACCAAAGAGATGGTCAAGGTTCGTGGATGAAGAGGAAGAAGAAGAGCCATGGCTATGGCTTGTCGTGCCTACTTGCTTCTTGTTCTGATCCATAGCTAGTTAGGTCGTTACTGATACTGCTAGCTTTCTCTGTCAGGCAACGAACGACTTTAACTACTCTCTCCTCTGATGGTTGATAGTTATCTCTTTAACGACCCAGAAAGCAGAAATCGGATAAGGTTTGCAGACGAAGATGAGAAGAGAACAAATTAGAGAGTACAGAAAGCACGTGAAGATTTGCAGATGAGGAAGAGACTGAAACTGTCCTCTGATTTATAGGCCCCAAAAAGCAAAGAAAAGGGTTTGGCCGGGTTTTGCATGAACCCATCCCCTGCCTCATCGACTCAGTCCCCCCATGTGCCTACATCCAATTACCCCTTCCCCCCAGTCCTCGACACGTGGGTGCATCCACGGGACCCAACTGGACATGTGGCCAACTAGATCTAAGCCCCCTTCTGCCACGTCTCCCCATCTCAAATTATTTGTTTGACCTTTGCTATGTCCTCTTCTCCATTTGCATGGCTGACTAGTCTCTTTCTGATTTGCTTTTTGATCAGAGACGAAGTCGTAGACGACTTCAAACCTTCTAGCTTGGTAGATTCGCACAAAATAAAATAAAATCTGGATGTATTAATTCAGAGTAGTGAAATTTCCTAATCGTGAATTATAAACTTATAATTTGATTGTTATGTATAATGAGCTAATCTAAAGACTCTCAGTTATAGAATTTCAGTATTGTAAAATATTGTATACAATATATCTAATCTAATAACTCTAAATACTGAAATTTTAAAACTTCAGAACACTATAAATAATTATGTTTTTGATTTACTTACGTGTAGTAATCTCTTCTTCAAGTCACGTGGTCTATATTGTCATTCATGGAATCAAACATTAAGAGAGGTAAGGTGTGAATGGATAAAGGGATAAGGAGTGTTTTGGGTTCAATTTGAGGTGGTTTATGCGCATATATTCCCCCGTTCACATCAAACTGTTGACTCCGAATTGGTGTTGTTATTCCTCATCCTACTTTTTCCTAACTAACCAAGATATTCTACATATTCCTATCTTCCGTGCAATCTTTCAAGAATATTCTAAAGTATAGTCATATCTTGATAATTATAAATGTCAAGAATTAGAGCACTACGTATATTGAAGTAATACGGATCTCTCGATCAGTTTCAAAAAATCTCACTTGAGCAGTTGAGCTTATTAAAAGTTAACATAGCATGAGTATATAATATATTTATGTAAGTATATATATTTATTTCTAAAAGTATATACTTTTCATGGCAACAATTTTATATAAAAAATTTCTTTACATGCTGTGGCCCAATCGCGAACAGAAGAGCAAGATTGCGGGAGTGAAGCGGGAGAGTAGAGAATATTGACGAGATGAACTGGTAATGTTTAGATTGAAAAGACATCACTAGATTTGCCGATTCCCAAAAAAAAAATCAAGTTTTCATTAATCTTCCAATTATATTTTTAAATATGTTTAGATGAATGAATGATTGGCTCCACCGTCAATTAACAGATGGACATGTCATCCATTAAACATCCATTTAAGCTGCATTGTCTTATTTTTCTAGTTTTATATTTATTATTTTTTTGTTTTTTAAGACTTTAGTTGAGTTAGTAATATATTAATACTTCTCCACACATATTCTGTATGTGAAAAAAAAAAATTTATTTCAGAAAATTGAAAAAAAGAAAAATCATTATAGAGAAAAAATAGTGGGTTGTACATTTTTTTTAAATAAAATATATTTTATAAATATCATTAGTGTTCTTGTGATTGAATTAGTTCTGAAATTTTTTTAATTTTCTAGGATCATTTCTGTCAAATTTTTTCTTTTAATAGTAGTGTAGAATCATCAAATTTCTGCAATATGGTGGGTCAAAAATAGGGTCCAATTGATGGGACAAATTCCACCCCTACATTGACTATAACTACCCAAAAACTTTTGTTATGCTTTACAGAGCCGTGAGAATATTATTCGGTTTTATCCAACTTTGCCTATAAAATGAAGGAAATCGGAATGACAGTATCATATCGAAATGCGATAAAATGTAGTGTTTCAACTTCATCAGATCCAGAAATTGGTGAACATTGATGTGCTGATAATTTAGATGCCGATAATTAATTTAGAACTAGAAAAAATGTTCACCTTCCAGGAAAGTAGTGATCGATGCATGGATAAAATGAAATATGCAGAAATTATCCTAAGCTATCCAAAAGGAACCCTAAGGAATGATATCAAATTATCAATAATGAAAATTCCTTCAAATGTATATACATACACACACAAGTTCTTTAACGACGGTATCTCCAAGATAATATTCTTTTATCTATAAGTTATTTAAGCATTAATTGTGCTCTTAGCATTTGTTATTCACCAATGAACGACATAAAAAACAAGTGAAAATGGAAATGACTTGATTCTAATAATTAACTAAACAGATTAGAATATGTGCCAGGCATGTATGAGAAGAAAACCCGAGGTATCTTTATTTGATGTTTTTTTAGCATGTCACACCATTTTAGTGATTTTACCATGGAGCATCTTTCTGACCATGTGGCCATGTTGATCGTTGATCAGAGAAGAATGTATGTTTTCTCCTTTTGCATGCTTACTTATTACTTTTCTTTTGATTTGATAGACAATTGAAGAAAAAAAACAAAAACAAAAATATTGAAACCCATTTATTCCCTTTGGGTAATATGCTTACTCTTTTCTTTTGTCATGAAAATCTTACATCAACTTTATTTTTAGAAAATCTCAGGGTTAGACTAATCTATAGTTTTGATCTAGTTGCGTTAAGACCCGTTCACTTTTGTATAAGAAAATAAAAAATCTGCTATAAATTTTGCTTTGTTGCCTTTTCTTTTGTTTAGAACTCAATATTTTATTATTGGAAGCTCGGCAGCCATGAAAGCAAATATAGAATGAAATTTAAGTGGGGATAGATACAGAGATCTAGAGTCAACTGGTTGCTAAATGGGGATAGAAACACCAAATTTTTTCACCTTACCGCCATTCAAAGAAGACAAAGAAACCGAATAAGTAGCCTCTGCCTAGACAACGACGTCTGGATCAGTGGGGAACCACAGATCGGAGAGGCTTTTGGCACTTTCTTTGGAAAGCTCTACACTTCATCAGGCCCTAGAAGTTGGGGCACTACTTTGACAATGTCCAGGCCATTGGGTCTCCGAAACAAAATCATAATCTCATGAAGCTTTTTTATCTTGAGGAAATTTACAAGGCTACTAAACAACTAGGTTCCCTTAAGGCCCCCGGACCTGACGGTTTCCCCGGCCTTTTCTACAGTCAGTATTGGACCACTGTTCATGAAAACATCATCAATGCAGTCTCTTGCTTCTACAATGGGGAGGTCTTCGTGACCAGTCTAAACAAGACTATTATTGTCCTCATTCCGAAGGTCCCTCACTCGGAATCTCTCAACCAATTCCGGCCCATCAGTTTGTGCAACAACTCGATCAAGATCTTAGCAAAGCTTCTTGCCAACAGAATGAAACCAATCTTTCCACAAATTATCTCTGAGCATCAAAATGCATCTGTTCCCGGAAGATAAATTCAGGATAACCTCATTTTAGCCCATGAAGCCTATCATTATTTGAAGTTGAAAAAGTCGAGATCGGATCATGAGCTTGCTCTAAAGCTAGATATGAATAAGGCCTATGACAGGGTCGAATGAGATTTTTTGGAGGCTGCGCTTCTAAAGTTTGGCTTCAACAGTGGCTGGGTAAGGTTGATTATGGAATTGGTAACCTCAGTCTCTTTCTCGATCAATATCAATGGAAAGCAAGGCCAATATTTCATCCCTTCTAGAGGTTTAAGACAGGGGGACCCTCTATCCCCCTATCTCTTCCTGATTGTAGGAGAAGTGCTCTCAAGAAATATATCTGCAGCCATCTCAAACAATCATCTTCATTGCCTGAAATTGAGTGCGAAGTGCCCTGGCTTATCACATCTTCTTTTCGCAGATAATATGTTATTCTTCTTGAAGGCTACAATATCAAATTGCCGAAATCTTAGTAAAATCCTCAATGAGTACTGTCTAGCTTCGGGCCAATCAATCAATTTTAATAAGTCCTCACTCTTCTTCTCCGCCAATACCCCACATGTGGTCCAAAACGATATTGCTGATGCTCTCAGTGTCCCAATCTCTGAGAAACTAGAAGTTTATCTTGGACTTCCTACTCATTGGGGTAACTCCAAAAGGGAGGCTTTAGCTTACATTCGGGAAAGAATCAAACATAAATTAAATGGCTGGAAGTCCAATGTTCTCTCTCAAGCAGGAAGAGAAACTCTAATCAAGGCTGTAGCTATGGTGGTGCCGGCCTATCCCATGTCGATTTTCTTGATGTCGGTTATTCTATGCAAAGCTATCAATTCGGATATAGCAAATTTTTGGTGGGGTTTTTCGGATTCACATGAAAAAATCCACTGGAGGGCTTGGGATTATCTCTGCAAAAGCAAAGTCGAGGGAGGTATTGGCTTTAAAGACCTGCAGACTTACAACAAGGCTCTATTAGCAAAACAGTGCTGGAGACTTATCAACAACCCCAAGTCATTGTGGGGAAGAATTTTAAAAGCCAGATACTTCAACAACTCCTCCTTCCTCAACGCAAAGAAAGTTCCCAGACCCTCTTGGGTTTGGAATAGTCTTCTTGCAGGGAGAGATGTTATTGCTGATAATGCTTTGTGGCAAGTGAAGAATGGGAAGAGTATAGATGTGTGGAAGGACAGATGGGTCCCGAACCAAAATGGTGGTTTAATTATCCCTACAGACACTTCAAACAGGTTCACTCCCCTTTTAGTCTCAGAGGTAATTGATGAGGAAAGAAATTGGAATAGGGTCAATTCCCGTTTACTCATAAATCCTTAGTATTTTGCCCACTTGCACCAACAAGTTTGTATTGTGCCAAGTTACACAACTCTTTTAGGAAAAAGACTCATAAGGGTAGTCTTTCTAAAGTAGTGCCTAATGCATCCTATGCTAACTTTTTGGGCTCAAAATTTATTTTTTCTAAAAAAAAAACTATTCCAACTTTTAGAGAAAAACAAAACTAGCATTCAACATGCCCAAGTTTTTCACCTAACGACTCCCTGCCAAGCAGTTAATTTAACAGGTGGAATCACTGCTGCTTGTTTCTATCCTAAGCTGAGGCAAAAAAAAAAATTTCTTCTAAAAATCATCAATTCTAAGCTTAAAGGTCGTACAAGAAATAAGCTAAAAATATCAACTAAAAATTTGAAGTACTGAAAACATAACAAAGTGGGTGAGCTTTCTTGAATTATTATTTATTCAAACATAAGTACAAACTTAGAAACTCAGAGCCTCATTCTTAGGTAACAGCTAAAAAACTGTTTAGCTATCCATGAGAATGATTAGATACTTATTTGTAATGAAAGCACACTGCTTCACATTAGACAGGAAGGAAAGAGTACAGTGTTTCTAAGGCTAATATGAGATTACTCTGATGGTGGGATTTTTCGATGCCTTAACAAATGAAACTAAAGCTCATTATATAGGGAGCGGAACTCAAACCAGAATTCAAAACATAAAAATGTACAGAACAACTACTTGAATTTCTGCTTTTGTGAGTGCTTCTGATGATGGGGGTCGATTGGCAAAAGCAGATTCTCTTTGGTGAAATGTTTTTCACCCTTGTTCTTTTCTGAAAAGCAAAAGCAGCTTTTGGGAAAAGTCCAAAAGTGCATTCGCTGCTTTCTACACCTGCTGCTTCACATGTTCTCGTCTGTTTCCGAGTTGTGGACATGGACAAAGGAGTTGTTATCCATTTGGACCATTTGAGCAGTAGTTTCATTTTCTTCGACATCTGTATCAACATATATCTTGTAGTGGTTGTCATTTTCAAGCTTTTCCACCCACTGTAAGCATGCCAGTGTCGAGTCTATCTCTTTTCTTGTGAGAGATAAGAAGAGGTCACTGCTGATTGCGTCAGGATGATCGTAAGTAGTGATCATTATTTTTTCTCCTGCTGCCAGGAAAGTATTTCTTGTGTCTTCCTCGATAATCTTTTTGATGTATTCGAGCGACATGACCTTCATCCAGGGAATGTTTGAATTTGGTTGGCCATTGTATCCAACACAAGCGGGCTGAAGATATCTGTTTTGAATAATTCTCATACAATGATAAGGAGAAATGTATTCAAATTCACCGTTTGTTTTCTGAATCCATTTTGGTGGAGTGGATCTGAACTTCAGTCTCAAAGTGCAGTCATTTCTTATGATATTTTTGACTGTGTTGACAATGATAGGAGGTAGGCCTGTACGAATTTGTTTTAGTCCATAGATTATGGACAAAACCATTTTCAACAAGCCAAAGCTTGTGCTCTTGAGGATGTTCACTCTGAACATTAACTCCGTATCTTCCAACATAAGATCCTGCAACAATGAAGAGTGTTGGAGGAATACATGCCTCAGAATTGTGAATTCCAATCAGATTATAGAATTCGAACCACCCTGATTCTTTTAAGGATTAATTACTATTTACAGTTTTACACCCTATACTTATAGGGTTTCATTGTTTTAGTCCCTGACCTTCAAATTTCACCTAAAAATCCCTGAACTCTCAATTTCCTTCCAATTGGTACTTGCCGTCAAAATTTTCTGTTAAAGTTGCTGAAAATGTCTATTATGCCCTCACTTAAATTTTTTTTTTAAATTTTTTTTCTCTCTCTTTTATTTCTTTTTTTCATTTCATCTCTTGAAGGTCTGTTGATTGGAACCATCTTGATGAGGAGATGAACAAAAGGATGCAAGAGAGACGGAAGAAGAAGAGGTAAAAAGAAAAAAAAAATGAGAGGAAGAGAATTTTTTCTTCTTCTTTTTTTCTTTTAAGTAATTGAGGGTATAATAGATTTTTTAGGGGAAGATAACGGAGTTTTTAATAGATGCTTGACGGTATGAACCAATTGGGAGGAAATTGAGAGTTTAGGGACTTTTTAGGTGAAATTCGAAGATCAGGGACTGAAACGATGAAACCCTATAAGTATAGGGAGTAAGTAGTATTTAACTCTTCTTTTAATGCTAAAACAAGGACTTTAGTACTTTCAGGATCCTCAAGATACAGGATTTTCTCCTTCTGAATAGCACTCTACTGTATATGATCTTCTTCAAATTGTGGTCTAGCATTTTCATGGAGTTCTTCAGCTAAGGAAAACAGAGTTGGGAACATGACACCACTGTTTCTTTCTTGGAAAGCAAATAAGAGATTATCTAGGATTGCCTTCTGGTGGTAAGCTAGTCTCTTGCCAGTTCTGAACACAGGATCAGCGAAGGTTTTCAATTCATAATTAAAAACATTTATAACTCCAGTTAGAGTTGATTTGCTTTTTGGAAAAGCAACAACCTTCAACTGTCTTGATGAGCCCTTGCCGTCTGCTGTTTGAGACGGGCTAGCCAATCCTTTACCCTGGGATTGATCAGTTGTTGCTAGTCCTTTTGAGCTTAGCAGAAACCTTTTGAGGACTTTTTCTTTAGGTTCCTCAGTAGTTTCATGTTCTTTCCCAGTTCTTCTGTTTCTGGGATTGCGACCTTCGTCGTCATCTCTTCGGCTGAACATTGCCATTTCTCTGGTTAGGGCGTCTGGAAGATGGTTCTTATTTCCTGCAATTAACTCAACATTATAATCATATTGGTTAAGAAATAATTGCCAATTTGCTAATCTTCCTCTATTAGCAGCTTTATCAAGTTTAAAATTTTTAAAATTCTTTACTCTAGCACAATCGGTGCGGACAGTAAAGGGTCTTCCAAGAAAAGATGGAGAGTTTAAAATTGTCTTTTTGACAGCGAAGATTTCTTTTTCTACTGTAGGATAATTTTGTTCTGCAGGGCTAAACTTGTCACTACAAAATTTACAAATATTTTCAATGTTAGTTTCAGGCGTTTTTGCCAGAACAACACCGGACCAGTAATTATCAGTAGCATCTGTTTGGAGAATGATTTCATCATTTTCCTCTGGTTGTTGAAGAGGAGAGAGATTTTTGCAGAGAGCTTTTATATGCTTCACAATTTTTTCATCATCTTCCGGGAAGTTCCATTTTCTTTTGGAAATTGCTTTAGGAGATAACATTGCTGTTAGTCCTGATATCTTGGGAATGAAATCCCTTCCATAGTTGATGACTCCCAAGAATCTTTCTAGACTCTTAGCATCAGGAATTTTGTCTGGGAATTTCTAGATTTTTTTCGAGGATGTGAGGTTGGAGTTTTATCACTCAATTCTTGATGTTTATCCCGAGGAAATCAACTTCATCAAGGATAAGAAGATACTCTTTTCTCCAAGGATAATTCCATGCTGAACTATCAGATTTACGATCTCATAGAGGTGTTTCATGTGTTCTTTTCTGTTTTTGGAGAAGACAAGAATGTCGTCAATATAGACGACACAGAAATCAGCAACATGTTTGAAGATGTCATCCATCTTTCTTTGGAAGATTGAGGGGGCTTGTTTTAGGCCAAAGGGCATTACTAACCATTCAAAATGTCCTTGTGGTGTTCCGAATGCAGTGAGAGGAACACTATCTGGATGCATCTTGACTTGCCAAAAACCCACTTTGCATCGAATTTTGAAAAGACCTTAGCTCCTCTGAGCTGGTTGATCAGGACGCTCACATGAGCAATTTGATAACCGTCTTTAACGGTATTCTTATTAACATCTTGGTAGTTAATAACCATTCTAGCTTTTCCTCTAAGGTTTTCTGCATGATTCCTCACGTAGAATGTTGGAGCATGATGAGGGCTATTAGATGGTCGAATTAATCTCTTGTTCAGGAGATCTTCAATAACTTTTTTGAATTCTTTCTGATCTTCCTCTTTGTACTGAGGAATAGCTTTGACATGACAGATAACATTGATATCATGTAATCATAATTCACAGACCATCGGGTCTTTTTCCCAAAATTTCTGAGGGTCTACATCAATATTCTGTTCGAGTAGTTTCTTGATTTTGTCAAGAGTGGAAATTTTCTGGGACTCAAGCTTATTCTGAAAGTGCTTGAGGTTATGTTTATGGATGAAACTAGTTTCTTCTTCAGAAGAAGAAGATTCTTCAACAAGCAATTCTTCTTATTCTTTGATTTGGCGTATCGGTTCAAGTTTGGGCTTGTAGAGGGTAAGATCACCACTATTCTGTTGCGATCTTTGATACTGAGTAGTAAAGTTTGGACCTACTACACTTTTTGCCTGTGTAAGTCAGTCTGCCCAGAACACTCGTTCTCCTTTTCTGAAGCCTATTGCTTCTTTATCCTGGATGAATCTTTGTTGGAGAATAAAATCATTTCCCAACAAGAAATCTGATCCTTGGCCTTCAGATTGCCAAAGAGTACGGATGATAAATGTTCCTCCACCAATGGTGATTTGAACATTTTTAGCTACCTTTTTCACGACCAGGTGACTTCCATCAAATTGGACACCAGTAGCTATTCGTTTGGTATCTTCCTTCCATAGTTTATCTGGAATTGCAAATCTTTTTGCAACTGTAAATCCTGATCCGTTATCTACAAAGGCATGTAGATGATACTTTCTGTGATCAGGGAATTTTAGTCCAATCTCTATGTAGTTGCTGTATCTACTGGTAGAGATGACTTTCGATTGCTTAAGCTCATTTTCTTGAGTTTGTTCCTGAGGTATGAATGGTTTACATTCTTCTGGAACATTTTCTGGTATTTCAACTAGTTCTAAATTTTCATCGATTTTTTCTTCCTTTATTTTTGGGGAAGAGGGTTCCATAATTTCTTGAAACAAAGTTTCTATTTCTTTCTCTTTTTGTTCAGAGAAATATTCTTCATATTCTTGTTCAACCAATTGGCTGATAAGGCCATTCTTGGTTTTTCTTCTTGCTTCAGCTATGAAGCATTCTTTGTGATAAGTCTTTTTTGACTTTTCACAAAATATAGGAAGTCCATTCGTTTCATGACATAGGCAGTAGTCACAAACAAATGTACCAGGGTTCACCTGATAAGAAGACATTATTGCTTCTGTCTTACTTTCTTCCTAGTTTTTGACTCTAAGAACATTCATCTGTCTATACTCCAAGTAATCTACTTCAGAATCTATTTCAGAATCAGATGATTCTTCTTCTGCAGACCAAGCAGAGTAAACTGACCTGTCGTCTTCTTCGTCATCAGAATAGCCTTTCATATTTGCTGTTTCTACTATGGACTCATATTCTTAAAATAGAGCTTTAGTAGATCTTTTACCCTTTTCTGTGCATTCATTGGCATAGTGCCCTTCAGCTTTACATAACCAACAACTGCAAGATTTCTTGCTTGGTTGTTTATTAGTATTCTTCTTTTTCTTGAAGAATTTCTTTTTTGCATCTTCATCCTGCTATTTTTTGAAATTGGAACTTTTCTTGAATTTCCAATCTCTTTTCTTATTACTCGTTCTGAATTTTTTCGAGTAATATTTTTCTTTTCTTTTTCTGTGGAACTTGGATTCATGACATCTCCAGTTGGTTGGCATATCCAGTATTCCATAACAGAAATTTTCAACTCATTTGAGTTGTTTTTTGGCCATTTTAGCTCTAAGATTGGCTTTGCATTGTTCTTTCAGTAATTGCTGGATTCTATCGGCAAATCCTCCAACTGAAAATCTTTCAATTAGTTTTTCAGCTATGCTTTCTCTCACAGCTATTCTCCATGGTTCAGGGAGTTTTCTGTGCAAAACATTAACTAGATAAGTATTCTCTAGTTCTCCAATCGTACAGTAATATTCTTGAAATTCATTCAAGTATTCTTCAAAATATCTCATATCACAGATTTTAAGAACATAGATATTTGATTTGGCTGTTTCTTTAGCCTTTTCACTCAGATTTGAAAGATATCCACAGAACAGATCGTACATGGGTACTGCAAAATGATAAGGAGATTTTGAATTTTTTATTTCTTCTAGCCAGTCTTTTCCTCTGGCAGTTTCTTTGAACGACAGATAGTACTTTTTAGCTACTCCAGTGAGAGTAAGATCTGGTGCTTCAAATTTCTCAATAGTAAGAGCACAGGCCATCATCAGGCTGTCTACCCATTGGTCAATGACTTTTCTTTTATCCAGAGCTTTGTGTTGGAGACATCATTGAGTGTGAAAATATGTGCAAATTTGTGTATGATGTGCCCTACTATAGGAGGTCAAGTTTTAGTAAAGAGAAAGTGAGATTATCGTACCCAAGGGATTGAGTAACTCTACCCTAACTAGATCACCCTAAAAAGAAACCTAGAAAAAACACATGCGAGTCTATCTTTTTACAAATTAATAGTCTCGGCCCTTTGGAAGCCAAAACTATCAATAATGATGTTTACAATGGTAAAGTGGTGAATCGGCTTGGTTGATTTTAATTATTTATAAAGTAAACTAAGTTGCACAAAAATAAACTAAGCTAATAAAAATAAAATATAATAGAGACTTTGATCAATGAGATAAATAGGTTGTAAGGCATCACACCTAACCTCCTTTATGCCAAATCTAAGTAATCAAATCTAACATGTTCATGCCAAGATGGAATCCCCCTCGGTTCTCTTGATTATCGAGTAACCAAGAAACAATTATACTAGAGAATGTATTTAAGCTACACCTTGATTATCGGACATAACTCTCCTACAAATCTTTTAGTTTCTACATATTCCTTGATTATCGGACACAAGTAGACCTATGTAAATGAAAGCTAAGATCCCTTGATTATCGGACATCTAAGCCATATCCACATGATAAGCACAATTGTAAGGACCCAAGCAACCTTATTTGATTATCACAAGATTACCATTTCTACATTTGCAACATGCTTTAGTTTACTAAGTTTGTCAAGCCTAGCATACTTCCATGAAATTATCAACACTTACCAACCTTAGGTGACAAATCTAAGATGCATAAATGATGAACAATTAAACTAGCAAAGTAAAAATTCATGGCATGATCCATATTAAATTTAACTACATAGTTTGTACACAAATTCGGCTAGGGCTAAACCCTAGCCCCCAATTTATTCTACTCACAACTCATGGAAATATACATAATAGCCTTAAAAGAGTAATACATCATAAAAAGAAAGAGAAGATGGTGAGAAAAAGTCACAATACCCACGGATTTGGTGTGTCAATACCAAACCGAGATGAATCAATCCCCCCACAAGCTTTCTAGATGCCAACCAAGAAGATGTGATGCTTCAAAGTATAGTATTTTCGGTTTCCTCAAACCCCAAACACTATACAAATCTACAAACATAAAGAGAAGATGAACAACATGGTTTTATGAATATATCCACAAGTGTGATTGATCAAACAGTATAGAATCTTCAGTTTTGATTATCAACCAAAGATGCTATACCTCTCTCTCTACACAAAGGCTAAACAAAACTACCTAAAAAATAAAGAACTAAGAAGAGTGGAGAGAAAATGAAGAGAGGAAGAAGATGAAATGGATGAAGAAATGTATAAAAAACGTCCAAAGTGAGGGGAGAGTGTTTACATAGGCCCAAAGTGATGAATGGAGGTTGGAGATCAAAGGAAATGAAGGGCTAGATGTGATTGACAAATGTATATGCACAAAATGTGGATCTAATCTTTAACTCCACATAGAAATGACCTAGAAAGCCCATATATATTTTGGTGGAGGATAAAAAGTAAGGGTAGAAGGGTTATTGGGAGACAAAGGTGTAAGATGTAAGAGGAGGACCACTTGTCATCCTTCAAATTTTGAATTTCAAAATAACCTACACCCAAAGTCTTTCCACCTAAACTCTCTAAACTTAGTCAATAGCTGTTTCATGCCCTCCACACATGTCTTTGGCTTGAAATAGTTAGAAATTCGGCATTGACCTCCATTGACCCTTTTTTGTTGTCCGTTTGTGCACTTTCTTCTCTTTTCTTCCTTTAATTGAATCTCCACCGAGACTTTCGGAACTGGCCTTCGGTTTCTTCATAACAAATGTTCCTCCATAACTCTAGATCATCCTGATAAAATTATAGAGATTAGTTCACCGTAGTGTGGCCGGAAATGCTGCCGGAATCAATACAGGTCCAGTTTTGCAGTTTCGTCTTTTAGTCAGAAAGTTGGATCGGTCTTTTGGCGGTCTTCCACTCAGAAATAGCTCTTGAACTCTCGATAATAAATTATCCTTAGGATGTCTAGAATGGATTTGGAAAGTTTAAACTCATTTGGAGTTATTTTGGTCAGGTTGCTGCCCCTCCTTCCTTGTCTAGCTTGCTTTCTCCTAGCCGGAGTAGGAAAACATGCTAAGGTTGACTTTTTAGTACATTTCCATGCTTCTCCATTGTTTCCTAGATGATAAGAAAAAACATAATAAATAAAAATAAATAAACACAAAGGTTAAGCAAAAGTGCAAGATTAGGGGAATAATTATTAGGTAATTATGGACCTAACACTTTGTCTAGATTTAATCAGATGCCGTGGTTCGTGATCGGACTCTGGACATATTGTCTTATGGGACAAATCTTTGGGAATTTCTTTCTTCTTTTCTGCTTGTGAGAGCTTTTTGCACAAGGAGTTTCAGTTTCCCTTTTTCTCTAATAATGAAAGTTTTGGAGTTTTCTCCTTATTCCATTTCTGCATCTTGATAAGGAAAGACTTTTCTTGTCTTTCTGATTTTGAAATCTTTCATTTCTTTGATTAGTTTTTCTAATCGTTCAGGATTTTCGCAAGATTCTGCTTCTTCATAGAGTTCATAGAGTTTTTCTGCTCTAAGCATGTTTACTGATCTGTTTAGATCAGCTTCTAATTGTTCTTCAGTAATGGACTCTATTGGTTCTTCAGAGTATTTGGTACCACTAACACTAGCCTCTTTAGTGTTGTAGCATCTTCTGAGAAGATTTTTGTTTATCCTGATATTTTCAGAACATACGTCACTCTTTCTGTGATCGTCGAATTTGAGACTAATATCTCCAGTCTTTCTGCTTTCATATATTGCCGCTTTGGCATTTTTCGGTGGTTTTTTTGGACCGGATAATTTCCATTCAATAGGAAAAGTTACTTCATTCCAAGTAACCTTGTGAATCTGTTGTGAATGGTTCTTCTGGCTGGTGAGGAACCCAATAGTAAGACCTGGGATATTTGATATCCTTGTCTTTGGTTCTACGGTGGTACTCATCAGTTTATAGTATATTCTGTATACTATTGCGAGTTCTTGCATTTCTTTTTTCATTGATATGCCATCTGTCTTGACTCTCAGCCTTAGACAGTGAGCTGCATCTTTCAAGCTGGTTGAAAAATTTGGGAAGTAGTTGAAATATGCCACTTGATTGCATAGGGATGCTTCAAGGGTTCCCAACAGACTAGCTTCAAAATCTGTTAGTCTATTGTCTTGTGAGACACATAGAACTGAACAGTTTATGCCTTCTCGGGCAAGGAGTTTTATGTCAACTTGGACTGCTCCAATATGCATAAATTGATAATTTTTTGTTCTTGCTCGGGCAACTTCTTCAGGAGTGATCATCAAGATATCTGTTTCTCCTGTTGTAGAGGGGGTTGTGAATTTCAATAATTTGAAATGATGGCTATCTAGCAGATCAAACTTTCCCCTTTTATAGATTCGTTTAAAATCCAATTTTGGAATTGCGGAGTTTTTTACCTCCTGTTCTGTTTCGTTGAATTCGAATTCTTCAGCGTTTAGGAGTTAGACTCCTTTCTTTTTCCCAAAGATGCTCATCATCTTGACATCTCTTTTTTCTTTCGGGTCTTCATATCGAATACTAGTATGACTAGTAGATGGTTCCAGAAAAATCATGGTTAAAACAAGATTCTTATCTGTTCTTTCTAATGGTTTGAATCCATTAGCTTTCTTTGTTTTTACTGTAGGTACTTTCTTGTCCTTCAATATATTTTTCATAGAATCCAGCGTTTTTTTCTGTTCATTGATTTTTCTACTAGCATTTGTTAGCTTTTCTTCTTCCGTTTTTGGAAGTTCTTTGATATAATCTATTTTGTTTTCTAATTTTTCTAATTGGTAGATTATAGCTGGTAGTTTTTCTAGATGATTTTGACATCTAGATAATTCTTCTTGTAGATTATGATGTTTCTCATAAGAAGATTTCAGTAGAGAATTCAATTTCTCTAATATTAATTCAGACATTGTCCCCATTGGGGATTCCCCTTTTGAGCTTTTTTTTTTAGCAAGCTTTGATACCAGTGATGTGGGGATCTAACCAATGCTCAAATAATCAAGAGGTTTTTGTTCCTCTCAGAGAATATATTCAAGATCTCCGATTGATTTTTCAGCTTTGTAAATTCTTTTCTGGACTATAAAAATAATATCCCAATAATCGGGAGTATCTCTTTTAAGCCTTGACCTATAATCTTTTAGTTTTCTCAACTTTTCTTTTTCTTCAGCTAATTCTTTAGATGTGCTTTTGCAGATAGCAATTAACTCTAATATGTCTAAGATCGAAATTCTGAATAGTTAAAACTTAATTGTCTACCTTTGAGTAGAGGATGAATTTTAGCTACACTTATTAGTCAAAACAAATAATTTCAAGATAGGCCCACCACGTTTCAAAACAAAAAGAAGGGAGTAGTATAATAGAACTTTCTGAGAAAAAGCAAAAGAGAGAGAGAAAAAGATGAGGGTAGAAAATAGCTAAATAGTAATTGAATTTTTGGAGGTGTGGAAGAGTACAAAAAGTTTTGTGTGAGTGGGAATAAAAATAAGTTGTTGGGGTGTATGAGAAGTATATTGGTGATTTTGGGGTTTATGTGCATTTCCCCATTGGCATATTTCTCACCTAGAGCCTTTCCCGAAACAAGAAGACATTGTGGCAATTACGGCCATCCCCATCGGTGATGCTCAAGAGGAGGACAGACTTGTTTGGCCTCATAATAAGGGAGGGGCCTACTCTGTTAAAAGTGGGTACAAAAAGTTGTTTTCCAAACCTAAAGAGCCCCCTAGCTGTAAGCCCTCATCTTCTCACCTCATAAATCACATGATCCGGAATCTAGTTTGGCACCCAAGAAATTTTCCAAAGATCTCTAATTTCCTCTGGAGATTCTTGTCTAATGCTCTTCCAACGGGTTAGAACCTTTACAAAAGAAAGATTTTACTTACCCCCTTGTGTTCTATTTGTGGAGAGTAGGCCTGCCACTCGGTCGGTTCGAATCGGTTATGGGCATTACCAACTTCAAAACCAAAGCTTTCGGTTTTGAAATTGACTTACCAATTACCAACCAAAACTTTCGGTTATTAATTATTTTTACCAAATTCGGTATTTCGGTTTTCGGTATTACCAAACTTTACAACAAATATATTTTCAAAATATAAATTAGAATCAAACAATACGATTTTACCGAAACTGAATAACACTCTTATATCTAGAGTCTCATAACTAACATATACAAAAGATATTGTCCTTAAATACATAGCTAGAGATCTTTGTGCAACTCTACTTTCCAAAATACAAAAGGATCAGCTTCTGCTGCTGAAATGAGGATACTAAGTTCTTTCTAAATATGAGCATCCCTGGTTCTTTCTTATATAAACAAAAGCTACCTCCAAGGTACAAAAATGCTAATTTAGTCTTCTATATAGAGTTAAAAATGCTAATTTATGCTAATTTCCTACGTTGATTGGATTTGATGATTAAATATTTTAAACATACAGTTAAAAATTTGATCATTTTCGTCCTCATTTCGACTTCAATCCATATGATCACTAACAATAGTCATTTTTGTCCATATAGTTATTAATTGGAGTTCTTAAAGGGTAACCACACTGAAACAAGATTTTGAGTTGCAACTTTTCACATTGGTAGATGGAGCTCGTCTGTATGAGCCTGTGGTTTCAAAGGGCACAAAAATCGGATTTGAGAAAGAATTATTAAGGCCAAATTTGCGAAAAGGATATTTTGGTAAATGACTATAAAAGAAGATTGACTGCATTGACCGAGACCGAAACGACGACAAACGAGACCGATTATTTCATATCATGTCTATTACTATGCTATGAATACGTGGATGAAGTCATATTTACCATCAGACTTTTTTTATTTATCAGCTCGCACGAAATGTTTATATGTCTACTAGTGTTGTCTACCATATTCATCGGTTATGTAGAAATGTATACCTATCAAAACCAACAAGTGAAAAAATCAATACATTGGATAACCGACTGGTGGATATAAAGAATGGGATAAGATACGCCTATGGTAAAAATATAAGCCGATTTCATCTTCGTATTAACCTCGATCTACATAGTCAATTGTAATGGCGTTATTACCTTTACAACTAAAATACCAGTAGTCAATCTATCACAAATCCTACCAAGGACAAGGTTCACCCCTACCCTCTCATGGGATCAATATACGTTTACCTGAGTAGAAAATTTGGGGGAGAAAAATCATTGCAGTTTTGTTACCCTTAGAAACACAGTAACTTAAAATGATATAAACGTCCAAATCAATTAAAAATATAAATAAAATGTATATGATTTAATTTCAATTAACTAAAAAATTAAAAATCTTATTAAGAAATGTAGTTTATTAAAATTAAAACTGACAAATTAAATAAATCATATGATAGTAAAATATCACAAAACAGATTACAATCTTTCATTATAAAACTAAATACATACTTTGTCAAATTAAATATATCTTCCATATCAATGTATCATATTCATACATATTAAAATAAATGACTACATAATTATATATATATATATATAACCCTAGCATTTCGGTAAATTCGGTATTTACCAAAACCAAACCAACTTTTTCGGTATTTTTCGATTTCGGTTATTTCGATTTCGGTTACCAAGATTCGGTTTACCAAACCTCAAATATTCGGTCGGTATTCGGTCGGTTCGGTATTTACCAAACCAAATGGCAGCCCTAGTGGAGATTATCCAGAGGATACGAACCATTGCCTAGTCCTCTGCCTCTGGACGAAAGCGGTTTGGTTCGGAAGCTCGCTTAGCTATGCCCCTGACAAGTAGAAGATTAACTCTTTCAAAGATTGGCTTCTTGAAATCCATAAGAAAGGTGATTTTCTCTCCAAAAGCCAAGTTGACTTTTTCCAACTTATTTGCTTCCACCTCTGGGAGATTTGGAAACACATATGCGAAGTGGTACTGAAGCATGAAAAACCAAGCCCATCTGCTGTCATTGATAAAATTAATAGAAGCTACATGGAGTGGTCTGTAATTCAGGAAAGAGTTCCCAGCACAAGCTTGGAAAGCCACATCCCTACTCATAGGCACCAGTGGTTTTCCCCCCCTTTTGCTAAAATCAATGTTGATGGGGCCTGGGACAAAAATAGTCATAAAAGTGGGATGGGGTTATTATCAGAAATCACAGAGGATTTTTGGTGGCAGGTGCAAGTATGCACGGAAGTCACAAGTCAGCCATCGAAGTAGAAGAAGATGCAGTGGTCAAGGGCCTCCAGCTTGCTGCCCATCTGAAGATACAAAATATCATCCTCGAAAGTGATTGTCAAGAAGTTATTCGTGCTCTAGACAGTACAGTGTTATTGATGTCGCTTTTGGGAAGCGCACAATTTAACCCTGAAATATCGTTAGTAGTATAAGCAAATAGGGATCGTTCTATCCGGGGATTGAGGGTACACCTGTCATTGTCAAACAATTAAACAATTAAAATTAAAACAAAGTATAATATTCACAAAGATATTCACAAGTATAAACATTATTTACGAAAAAAGGGGGATTTTGTTTTTGGTTTTTTCGAAAATAAAACTAAGTTAACAAAATAATTAAAATGCAAAAAACATAAAAATACAAATGGAGTGAGAGAACAAAGATCAAAACCACATCCATATGCAAGAAATCCAATTACAATTCCTATAGTTGATTTTAAATGTCATGAGAGAGGAGTTGATCATGTGAAACATTCGAAAGCAAATGATTTCCCATATTTTACTTTTCAATGCTAATTAACCTAAGCGAAAGCACCTAGATTAATCCTATTAAACATGCAATCAAACCCTAGAAAGCTAGTCAATCATGTCATGTTTAACGCATTACACATAGAGAAAGGCTATCAACTCAAGTGTACAACTTAGTATGAATAAGTTCACCTAATTGCAATCCTCTTCAATTGAATTCGATTTTTGTCCAAAACCTTTACTACTTTGATTCAAGTTTACACAAAACGAAAAGTCGATTTCATGTTCTTAAACCTAGCACTAATTACATGCAAATCCTATAAGTGTCGACTCAAATAAGATAAACATATAAAAGTTTTCTATCAAGCAAATTCAATCGAACAATCACACATAAGCAACTTTGGAATCACAACATAAGAATCGAAATTCTTTATTTAAACATAGAAGTTGGGTTTAAACTTTACCCTAAACATTATTGTTAACTAGAAACAAGTTCATATGAATTCAAACAAGGAAAACAAAAGATCATTACAAGGAAAAAGAATGAATTACACCGTGAGGGGAGATGGAGATGGAGAGCTAGATGGTTGAATCTTGAATCTTGGAAGCAAGCCTTCAAGGTGGATGATGGAGGATATGATCTTCACGGCTCCTTATTCTTCTTCCTCTCCTTGCTTGAAAACGCAGAGTCGCTTTTGCAACTAGAGAATGGAGAAGGAAAATGGAAAGGAAATGGAGAGACAAAGAAGATGAGATGGATGAAGGAAGATGTGACTAAGGAAAATGGAAAGGAAATGGAGAGACAAAGAAGATGAAATGGATGAAGGAATTGGTGATTGAGAGTGAGAGGAGAAGGTGTTTAAATAGGGAAGAAAAAGAAGAGTGAAATGATGAGATGAAGAAAAATAATGAAAGTGGAGTATGAGAGTGGTTTGTAAAATATGTAAAAGATGAGGTAATGATGAAAGCAAAGCATGAAGGTGAAGAAATGTGGAAGTGATGATGATCTTTTAGGGTAGAAAAATTGTATCCAAGGAAAAAGAAATGCTTTCTTCATATGGGTGGGAAACATGAATAGGTGTTGAGCTGTTTTCAGGTCAGTTTCTTCCCCTTTATTCCTTCAATTATTTCTCCATCAAAACTTCAGAATGAGCCTTCGGCTTCTTCATAAAAAATGTTCCACTATGAGTGTATATCATCCTCACAAATTTTCAGAGCTTTATTCCATGTGGTTGGGCCGGAAATGCTGCTGGACCTCTTACAGGTCCAGTTTTCCGGTTTTGCTTCTGTAGAAAATTGGGCTGATTGTTTGAAGGCCTTCCACTCATATTTTTCTCTGGCACTCTTCATAAGAAATGATCCTTTGGGTGTCTAGAATGGATATGGAGAGTTTCAGCTCATTTCGAGTTCATTTGGTCAGGTGGCCGCTCCTTCTTCCTTGCTTGGCTCTGATTCTCCTAGCCGGAGTAAGAAAATATTCAAGGTTGACTTTTTAGTGCATTTTCATTCTTCTCCATCATTTCTAGGTAATTATGGACGTAACACTCATTTCTTCTTCATCTACTCCAATGTACCTAAAAATAGAAATTAAGTTAAAAATCGATTCGTTAAGGAATAACTAAGCAAAATGTGAGGAATTAACATTTAAAATATCACATTAAAATGCGCCTATCAAATTCCCCCACACTTAGCTTTTGCTAGTCCCTTAGCAAAACAAAACAAAAAAAATCCAAAACAGAACAAAGACTTGACAAAAAGCAAGTAAATGACTCTATTGCTCCTAACTGTTGTCTCAGAGACTCCAAACTCATGGCTTTCACGTTAAACACTTAATCAAAATCACAAAGATAATTCCATGGTTAATAAACCTGTGACATTCATATGACTAAGCAAGATATGGAGAACTTAAGTTATACATTGAATGATAGCATGTTTCGAACAAGTCCAATCCAAACTCACAGGGCATACTCTAGATTTTTCTCTCAGAAATGGCTATGCTTAAAAGCTTCACACTCAAGTATATGCAAGAGAACAAATTGTAAGGCAACAAACAGCTTGCATATTTCATCAATAAACACATTTTGTGAAGAATTTTTAAAGACCTCATGAAATGACTGAGTGCACAAATGGACCTAAACCATAAGCTCGACTGCGTAACTGACTCCACTAACCAAAGACTGCCCATCTCAAGGATCAAGTCAGCACTTAAAACAGGTTGTAATGGGGCTAAGCTAGGGTTTTTGAAATGAAGATTAAGGATACAAAAAATCCTAAGGACCTAGCAGAGCATATAAGGACCACCTTATGTCATCATTTTTGTAGACCAAATATCATTGTTTTGGGCCAAACCTTCACTCTAACCAACATGGGAATGGACAAAGGCATAATTTTCAACTTTGAGCATTCTACAAATTTGCAAGTCCAAAACCACGCTTCAACATTTTCCCAAGAGTTTTTTTTCAATTTTTCTTCTCTTTTGCCGCTTTTCTTTCTTTCTTTTTTTTTTTTTTTTTTTTTCAAGGCAAAATTTTTTTTTTCTTGGATTTTCCCCACCCCATACTTGTCTTTCATCGTCACCCCTACATACTATGTCATGCTCTACTAAGTCCTTAAGACAAGGGTAGAGATATCCTGTACTAAGCTCATGGTAGGGTAGTGAGGGTGATGAAACAAAGGTTTTCAACGTAGGCTCAAAGGGGTTCATTCTAAGGAGTCCCACGACAGGCACAATTGGGGACACATGCTTGTTTGGCTATGGTGGTTACCCTAATGCCTTCTATCCTATCCAGGATTAGTGCATATTATGGCATACAAGTTTTGACAGTCACAACAGCCGAGTTCTAGTACTCTCTAGTCCATTAAAATCTATGGCACATGATCATTGGATTTTCAAAGAAAGATGAGGTTTTGCAAATACAGCCATGAAATTCTGAAATTATCAGTAAACACTCAAAAAGAAAGTATTTTAGCTCAACAGCTCACTTGGGTCAAATGAATCAGACTTAATCCTAGCATGCTTAATGAACTAAGTTACAATCCTATCTCAAATCTTCATACAAGCATCACAATGTCGATTAACCACAGAATTCAATTAAGTCCTATTTTGATTGTGAAAACCTTCAGCCATGAATTCGGAGACATGTTCATCCTAGACGTTAGGAGCATCCTAAGACTCAAACACACAAACAAAAACACTCTAAAACCAACAATTATTATTATTTTTTTTTTTACAATTTAATTTAATTTCAACACTTAGGTACGGGAACAGGGAGTCTCGATGTGCAATGGGACTGAAACAGCTACCCTTTTTCAAGACTATGTTTAATCCAATATACCTTAGTGTATCACAACATCAATTAAAAACACAATAAAAACACAATCCAACATCAACTATTTTTGTTTTTGTTTTTTTTTTTTATATATATACTAACTACTAAAAACACAATAAAGCAATAATCCGTCCCCCATACTTAATTCATGCATTGTCCTCAATGTATAACAAATATAAATCATGCAAAGCATAAATCAAGCATAGAAGAGAAAGTTAACACAACGAAACCTAAAACAACTTAAAATTCATGAAAATAAAATAGAAGGAAGAGTTCAAGAAAGCAAATCTGCGTTTGATGTCTCCTCCACAGCTACGGTTGAAATGGGTTGCCTCCCATGCAGCGCTTAATGTTTAAAGTCTCTCAGCCTAGACTTGTACCTCCATTTACTCCTTTGGAGGAGCGGTATGCGGGCGAGTGGCAGCCCTCTTGCTGGTTTCAGCCTTCGGAGGTGGGTCCTCATGTTGTGATGCAGTAGCGTCCTTGCGAGGAAACCCAGGAGGATAACTCTGCAAGTTATTGACTTCCTGAGCAAGCTTGTTTATTGCAGTGTGACAGCGGATCAAAGAGCAGTTCATCTCAGAGATGTAATCGATCATGCAATTGACTCTCCAATCTGTCACCATAATACCATCGCGGAGAGAGGAACGCAAATCATCAATCAAATCCGACAAGCTTTCCAGGGTGGCCATAGGCCGAGGAGCACGAGCAGCTGGTGAGGAAGAAGACTCTCCGGGATGCAGTCTGGGAGAGCGACGAGGCAGAGGAGGGGGACTGCGGGTACGCTCATGGATAGGACGATGGTCCCATGGACGAGTAAGCCCAGCTCTAGTGGCCGCTTGACGACCTTCTTCCTCCAAAGAGAGAATACGGTGTTGATTGACGCCCCTGCGAGGAGTAACCTTGGTTCGAGCCATGAGGAAGTAGAAGAAATTTGAAACTGCACGCTTAGACAAACCTTAGTAAAATCTGGAGGAGACAAAAAAGGATGTATATGTAAAGCACAAAATAGGGTAGAAATCTCAACAGGCACACGGTTTTAACAAAGCTTCTCCGGGAAGGAGAAAAGTTATGATAGTTCACGGCCCAAGAAACTCCCCCACGTGTAAATATTCCTTTCTTTTCCTGGATTTATGGCATGCTTTCGGCTGTAGCTTGTCTGTCACAACTCCTCGAGAACCGTTTGGTTCCCCCACGCGTCCTTTCTTTTCCTTAATTTACGGCAATCATACCTGCTTTCGGCTGTAGCTTATCTGTCACAGCTCCTCGAGATCAGTTTGGTTCCCCCACGTGTCCTTCACGAGCCAACAGCTTTTCCGTATTTTCGGGTGACTTTAATCCAACGCGTAGATTTAATCTCAGAGATCGTCGATCCAACGGTGGAGATCTGCTCACTCGTTTTATAAATAGGTGCATTCTGAGCGACTGTTCACTCCAAAAGAAAATTCTTCCGAGTTCCAGCCTTTCTCTCTCAACCCTTCAGCCTTTCTTTCGAAACTCAAATCCTTTCTTCATCAACATGGAACCACAAACTCTGCAACTAATGGAGCAACAGACCCAGCAACAAATCGAGGATGGAGGAAACAACCAAGCAGCCGGGACTAATAACCGGTGGGCTCCCACACCGCCTCAACTAAGAATCCTCAAGGGCCTTTACTATGATAAGGGTTTTAAGTACCCAACTCCAGAGCAGATTCAAGAGATCTGCCTCCATCTGAAACAGTATGGGCAGATCGAGGACAAAAACGTCTTCTTTTGGTTCCAGAACCTCAAGGCTCGTGAGAGGCAGAAGTTGAAGGAATTTCGGAACGTTCCGGTTGGTGGATCTCTCGATCTCAATTTTGGATCCACTAGTTCTACTAGTACTGACAGATCCATTGATCTAAATTTTGGGTCACGTGTCGGCTATGGTGCTGATGGATCGATCATGGAACAACGAGGAGAATATCACCAGGAGATTGAAACCCTTCCACTATTCCCCATGCATGGTGAGGACATCTTGGGCAACATGAAAACTACTTCCGAGGGAGGTAGCGGCTATGGCGGTGGCTCTCGCATTTCCCTTGAGCTCAGCCTCAACTCCTACGGAGATGCAGACATGGCTTAGTATAGAGTATTTTTATTATTATTATTATTTTTTTTAAATTTTTTTTTTTGTAAATAGCTGAATTTAATAAGACAGAATGAATGCAGTTTTTTTTTTTTTTTAATACATAGGACTCAAAAATAAAAGACAAAGATATATATAGGACTTAAAATGAAAGACAAAAATATAAATCCCTTCCCCCACACTTAAATATTGCATTATCTTCAATGTAATCAATTAAAAGCATGCAATGAAATAAGTAAGCATATAGGGATGAAATTTACGAAAATAACAACTAAAACAAATAAGCAAAAACGAAAAATAAAATATAAGGATAAAGAAAGCAAATCTGATTTGCATGGGTTGCCTCCCAAGTAGCGCTTGTATTTTACGTCTTGCAGCCAGACGGTACCTACATTAAATAAAGTTAGTAACTATAATTAACAAAGAAATACAAAATAAAAACAAGTATAACTATTAATTACAAACTACAAGTATAATTAACAAGTATATTGTACAAAAGACACAAGTTAAGTACAAGTGAGTATAAAACGTGAAAAGTATTTTTACAAGTTTAAAGTGTGAAACAACAAAATAATTTACACGTATAGAGTATTCACAAGTATTTCTTTTGTTATAAACATTATTGATATCGAATCAAATTCCAAGCGGTAAATCAAGTGGACGTGCGGCCCAAGTATAGTCGCCTAGACACAAACTCCCTTTCAAATCGTTTGGGCAACCTTACTGAAATGGCCAGGTGGGGGAGGACGAACACGAGAGGAAAAATCCATTTTGGCATGAGCTACTCCCACATTGTGGTTTATGCCCATTTGCAAGCACTTCTGGATTCAAAAACCCGTCATGAACGTTGTCCCCTTCCTAGACACCATTTCACATAGGCTTTCTTAGTAAGATGAAAAAGTTCATAAGTGTGAAGACAGTTCAACAAGTGTTAATAAAGGCCGCCCTCAACCTTAAGGGACCTGAGCTAGGTACCAATAAGGGGTTTAGGCCAATATTAACAAAAGAGACTTCACCTATTCCTCTCAATTTACAACCTACAATTAAAATTCGTGTTCAATAATATAAATAACATCCTAGTTAATTTAAACTAAGTTTCAAACAATTTATATACAACAAATATATATACAATAAATGATACAATTTAGCAAGTAATTTTTCAATCCCCGGCAACGGCGTCAAAAATTGACGCGCTTAAAGCAAGCGCACAATTTAACCCTGAAATATCGTTAGTAGTATAAGCAAATAGGGATCGTTCTATCCGGGGATTGAGGGTACACCTGTCATTGTCAAACAATTAAACAATTAAAATTAAAACAAAGTATAATATGCACAAAGATATTCACAAGTATAAACATTATTTACGAAAAAGGGGGGATTTTGTTTTTGGTTTTTTCGACAATAAAACTAAGTTAACAAAATAATTAAAATGCAAAAAACATAAAAATACAAATGGAGTGAGAGAACAAAGATCAAAACCACATCCATATGCAAGAAATCCAATTACAATTCCTATAGTTGATTTTAAATGTCATGAGAGAGGAGTTGATCATGTGAAACATTCGAAAGCAAATGATTTCCCATATTTTACTTTTCAATGCTAATTAACCTAAGCGAAAGCACCTAGATTAATCCTATTAAACATGCAATCAAACCCTAGAAAGCTAGTCAATCATGTCATGTTTAACACATTACACATAGAGAAAGGCTATCAACTCAAGTGTACAACTTAGTATGAATAAGTTCACCTAATTGCAATCCTCTTCAATTGAATTCGATTTTTGTCCAAAACCTTTACTACTTTGATTCAAGTTTACACAAAACGAAAAGTCGATTTCATGTTCTTAAACCTAGCACTAATTACATGCAAATCCTATAAGTGTCGACTCAAATAAGATAAACATATAAAAGTTTTCTATCAAGCAAATTCAATCGAACAATCACACATAAGCAACTTTGGAATCACAACATAAGAATCGAAATTCTTTATTTAAACATAGAAGTTGGGTTTAAACTTTACCCTAAACATTATTGTTAACTAGAAACAAGTTCATATGAATTCAAACAAGGAAAACAAAAGATCATTACAAGGAAAAAGAATGAATTACACCGTGAGGGGAGATGGAGATGGAGAGCTAGATGGTTGAATCTTGAATCTTGGAAGCAAGCCTTCAAGGTGGATGATGGAGGATATGATCTTCACGGCTCCTTATTCTTCTTCCTCTCCTTGCTTGAAAACGCAGAGTCGCTTTTGCAACTAGAGAATGGAGAAGGAAAATGGAAAGGAAATGGAGAGACAAAGAAGATGAGATGGATGAAGGAAGATGTGACTAAGGAAAATGGAAAGGAAATGGAGAGACAAAGAAGATGAAATGGATGAAGGAATTGGTGATTGAGAGTGAGAGGAGAAGGTGTTTAAATAGGGAAGAAAAAGAAGAGTGAAATGATGAGATGAAGAAAAATAATGAAAGTGGAGTATGAGAGTGGTTTGTAAAATATGTAAAAGATGAGGTAATGATGAAAGCAAAGCATGAAGGTGAAGAAATGTGGAAGTGATGATGATCTTTTAGGGTAGAAAAATTGTATCCAAGGAAAAAGAAATGCTTTCTTCATATGGGTGGGAAACATGAATAGGTGTTGAGCTGTTTTCAGGTCAGTTTCTTCCCCTTTATTCCTTCAATTATTTCTCCATCAAAACTTCAGAATGAGCCTTCGGCTTCTTCATAAAAAATGTTCCACTATGAGTGTATATCATCCTCACAAATTTTCAGAGCTTTATTCCATGTGGTTGGGCCGGAAATGCTGCTGGACCTCTTACAGGTCCAGTTTTCCGGTTTTGCTTCTGTAGAAAATTGGGCTGATTGTTTGAAGGCCTTCCACTCATATTTTTCTCTGGCACTCTTCATACGAAATGATCCTTTGGGTGTCTAGAATGGATATGGAGAGTTTCAGCTCATTTCGAGTTCATTTGGTCAGGTGGCCGCTCCTTCTTCCTTGCTTGGCTCTGATTCTCCTAGCCGGAGTAAGAAAATATTCAAGGTTGACTTTTTAGTGCATTTTCATTCTTCTCCATCATTTCTAGGTAATTATGGACGTAACACTCATTTCTTCTTCATCTACTCCAATGTACCTAAAAATAGAAATTAAGTTAAAAATCGATTCGTTAAGGAATAACTAAGCAAAATGTGAGGAATTAACATTTAAAATATCACATTAAAATGCGCCTATCAGTTATACCCAAACTGGAGAATTTCTCCAATGATTGACAAAGTGAACCACCTAAAACCTTTGTTCAACGGGATCAAGTGGCATTGGATCCCTCGTGAAGCAAACCATGTTGCAGATGCAGCGGCAAAGCTAGCTAAGTCGAGGTTGTGCTCCCAGGATTGGGTCAATAGGCCTCCAACCTCTCTGCTCTCTATCTTGAGAAATGATGGCCTACCTGGCCCTTCGTCCCCAAGTTGGTGATTGGGACCTTTGAGGCACGGCTGTACTCTTTTCTCTTTTTTTAGTTGCTTTAGTTGGCTGTTGTTCTTTCTCAGTTAGTTATTGCTTTCTTCTTCTTTGTATTAGTCTTGCCATATGGTGTAAGAAATAATTATTTCTAACCATGATAATACTTGAACAGATAGCAACTCAGACAATCAAATCTGCAACAACATTTTGTCAAAATCTGTTGTGCAAGTTATGCAGATATAAATGAATGTGAATCATGATCAATTCTAAGTTCATCGTCATACTAGATAATTAAGAAGACTATGCCAAATATAAGATTGTAATTCAACAGCAACTTGAATCAAGACCAAAACATAATCTGCAGTGTATGAAATATTAAATCCAGAAAGCAAAACTAATAAAAGTCTAGGAAACTAACACGTTGTGGTTCCAGAATCCATTGATGCTTCTCCTAGATGCACCCTCAATCTCATATTGTTAATGGGACAATTTTGTTTGAGGTTTGGTGTTCTTGCAGGGATCAATGAGGAGGTTGCAATCCACTTTATATCAGAAAAAACTGTTGTGGCAGTTCCTTCCATTAAGCAACTGCCTTATAACTTCCATATGTTTATCTGAATGGATTAATCTAAATAACCATACAAGTTTGAATTCAAATTCAAAACAGATTGCATTAATAAAACTATTTTCGATTTCAAGCTTTATTAAATACTCTGATGTTACAAACTGAAACTCTAAAACTCCTCACAATGTCAATTAGCAGAAAGTGTTGATGTCTAGTTCAATAAGGTCTTACAATCTCCCACTGAACTAGATATCATACAAAATCAACTTATATTGTGGAGTTGTTTTCTTAAGTGTGCACAAGAGTTCAAGAACATCATCTGTTTTTCAAAGTCCTGTCAATTTTGCTAAACTGCATTGAACTACAAAAGATTACAATGAATTGGAAAATCACTAGTCTTCTATGATCACAATGCAGCAAGTAAAATTACATGAAACTACCTCAAGTATGATCTTGTACATGTTTACTTTATTTACATTAATCAATTTGTAAAACATGTTTGATCCAAAATCAATTTCAACTAGATGAAATGCTGTATTATCTTACTGATTTGGCATATCAGTATCAAGTTTTTCTGCATATGTACATATTCACTGATTTATATATCAGTATTAGGCTCCTTATATGTACATGGTTCTGCATATGTACATGTTCTACCTATACAGCAACCTAATGCTGAAACTTAATTTTATTCAAATGATAGATATCAAATGATGACTTCATAAATGACTGACTGACTAAAATATTGATACATTACCAGATAGTACTTCACACAATATAATCAGCTTGAAATGTTGAAGTGGTGAATCTTGATTTATCTGTGTTTGATCTCTAGAATAATGACCGTGATACTAATTCATGAAAGTACTTCTTAGCAACCTCTTCTCCACCTTTCTCACTTTCAGTTTCTGGAAGTAAACCTTCTGCCATCGAAAGTTGAACTACAATCTCCATGTTGAATTCATAGTCCTTTGGAAAAATTGAACAATAAGCAAAGCATCATTTTAAATGAGATGGGAGATAAAGGTAACTCAACCTTAGAGCTGGAAGAATATTACTCTTATCATATGGTAACTCCCAAATATTGCTAGTCAAGATGCTATTCAAATCCTCTGAATCTATATATTATGCCACGTAAAAGACCCCCAAGTGTTTTTGCAGCTAAAGGGAGACCGTTATACTTAACTACTATCTTTTTACCAATTTCTTCCAAGTTTGGAAATGCAGAAGGCTTCCCATTTTTAAAGGCATGTTTTGCAAGTAACAACCACCAGTCTTCATTCGACAACTTTCCCAAAATGTGAATAGGAAGAGTGTGCATCATAGAAGCAAACCTTAAGTTGTGTGTTGTTACTATGAAATTGCTTCCTCCAGCCCCAGAAATAAAAGGAGCCTGTAGTAGACTCCAATCATCATAGTTCTCATTCCAAACGTCATCCAACACAAACAAAAACTTCTTTCCTTTGAGTTGTTCCTTTATCTCAACTTGAAGACGATTCAGTTTTGAAATATCAGTAGTTTTGGAAGTGGCTGACTCAAGAGGTGTTTTAGTAACCATAACAACATCAAATTCTTCTGAAACACAAGTCCATGCTTTAAGATTAGTTTAGGGGTGCATTCCTTCTGTTTTATCCACCAAAGTCCAACTTCATTCTTGCACTTGCTCAACAATTTAAGCTGCATTGCCATTTTTCATTAACTGGTGCTTTGACTGCATGGCTTCCTTGAGTAATATAGGATTATTTTCTTCCCCCAAATCAAGTTCAACTTCAGTGAAATATAACGTGTAACCACCGGAAATTGCAGGTTTCTTGTTCTTGTTGATTTTCTAACTTCTGATGTGTCGTTTACATCAACTTCTGTGTTTTGAGGGCATTCAGGAATATGCACTTCACTCTGACTTTGAACTTGATTCTCGTCTACAGTTGCTGGAACTTCTACTTCAGTTTCAGTTTGATCCTGCATTTTCTCTTCATCTCAAATGGAGAAACCTCGGTTCATTATTCTTGGTGGTGGTCTTGAGTACCAGCGAGTTTCTAACCTATTGTCAAGTTTTGATACTCTTTTACAGCAGGAGATGTACCATTTAAAGATGACAGTAGCAAAGATCGAAGCACGCCACCCTGATGTCCTTCTGGTGGAGAAATCTGTTTCTTGAGATGCTCAGAAATATCTTCTTGTAAAAGACATATCACTTGTTCTTAATATCAAGAGGCCACTTTTAGAGCGCATACCTCGCTGCACAGTTGCTCAAACAATTTCATCTATCGATCATCTCTCTTCACAAAAGTTGGGCTACTGTGAGACATTTCATTTGGAGAGGTTTCTGGAAGATCTTGGTTCTACTGGCCAAAAGAAACTGGTGAAGACATTGATATATTTTGAAGGCTACCAGTTGCTTTACTCAGTTCTGTAAAACTCATTTAATTTATTGTTCTTTCAAACCTGCCAAACTGTGGACCAAAATACAACATTTGTGTTACCACATATTACAAATATATATAATCCTGGATACCCTAACCTTTCTCACTCCAATGTTTCCATTTCTTCTAAACTCTGGTTTGTATGTTCTGCTCTTGAACCTTTTTTTTTTATTTTTTATTTTTATTTCACTTTGGTCGAACATCTCATTATAACAAGTTGCTCTATGAGTTCTAAAAATTCTTATCCCTCTTTCTGAACTGCAGAATTTGAAATTTTTGACCTTTCTGAATGTTTAATAAAATATGCACTAGTTGAGATAGTCCAACTATTGGATGTATTCATGGTGGGTGACGTTGCCTCCATGCAAATAAGTACAATTAAAGCCAGCAAAAATGTCTTCACTGATGTTAATCACCCTGAAAGTTTTACTGATGCCACCTCAATTCAAGAACCAAAATCAATCAAAGACATCTGGATGACCATAATGCATTCGAACTTGCAAAGGATTTACCAACACCTGCTGTCCTAAGATGACAACTTGTTTCCTGACCTGACATAAACCAAGCAAGTGTGAAACAGAACCAGTAAAGACATGCTCCCTAACTCCCAAGATCGTAAGCTTCCGGATACCATGATAGTGCCTGTATTCTTCTAATAGATTCCTCATTTTGAGTGCCTCCTCAAAATAATTGTCTTGGTTCATATCAATGATCTGAACCGCATCACCACGAGTGAAGATAATGGCATGATTTTGATTCTCTGGTTTGCCCTCTCCGAGCTTCAAAGGACTAGGTAACTTAATGCGATAGATTTCCATTTCTTTCTCTAATTGATTATCATACTTGACAAGAACAGAATAATATTCCTTCTCATCCCTGCCAGTTGAAACCTCCTCAACATAGGCAATTTGAAGTGCTCCATTGGTTTTCATTAGATACAAAATTTCATCAGCAGGGGGATCTTTCTTTGCCTTTTGTGTTCCATGCATATATCTGGTATGCAACCACATATGTATGTCATCAAAGCAGTTCCAACTTCATGACCTTTGTACAACGAGTTCACACTACTGCTTGTTCTACTTAAAACTCTTGGAAGAAGATGACCTCTCTGAGGTCAAACCGTCTAAACCAATGGCTCGCATCATAGAACCAATTTCTTGTGAACCTTCCCTAATGTCCATCTGTGATGCAGAATCCAGAAAGCCAACATCTTAAGAGCTCGAAAATAATATATCATCCCCTTTACAGTTCGAGTAAGTGTTTGTCCTCTGTAAGATGCCCAAGGCCTGAGTTCCCTCAACTTCGGTTGTCCATATCTCATCATCATTGGCTACTCCTTCTCGACGCATCCTCTCCATGTTGCAGACTCTTGAATCTGCTTTACAATTAATTCTGTAGGTAGTTTCTCCCTCAACATATGATCAAAATCTTGGATTCTTAGATGCAGTTCAATACCACCTTTCCATTTCTTAAGTTCAATTCATTGAGCAACTGAATCTGATTGATACTGATAAGAAAATGCATAGCTGTATGCAATTCAATCTAAGTCAGTCATACTAGTGCTGTAAAACTGAAATTATGCACTAGAAATAATATGTCCCAAATGTTAATTCAATTTTTGAACAACATTTTAATGAAGTGCACATACATAGATCAACAAACCATGATATTTTCAAGAAGTTGGTATCATTTGTGATACACTTATCTCTGACATCATCTGAATGTTTAATGACGTGTATATGCAACTCAAATAACCAAATGTTTGAATACTAATTTCTTTGGAAACCAGAATCAAATTAATTTTAAGTATAAGTGAGTCTTTTGTTTTCTGTTGATAAATGAATCAGTTTGTGCATTTATATAACAACCACTTTGATGGCAGGATATATATATGCATAAGGATCCAGAAAACACTTTAGTTTGCATATAATCATGAATACATGGCTACTTTGGCAGCATACTGTGTTGTGATCATATACGCATCAATTTCTGAAACTAAATATATTCTGTCAAAATAGATATTCAGGAATATTGTAATACACCATCTAATCAACTTGCAGTTATGTATCATAAATAAAGCATGATGATCTTATCAATCTTGTAGTGTAATTGAAAATCAGAACTTGAACATATATAAGCACCATTTATGCATTAATCGAACAAATTTGAATTGCAGTAAGGATTCTAGAACATGAAACTGTTCTGCAGCCATATGTAAGATGTGATAATGAGACTTGAACCAAAACATGAATATCTTAACAATCTTAATTTGAGCATAGTTGGCTCTGATACCAATTGTAAGAAATAATTATTTCTAACCATGATAATACTTGAACAGATAGCAACTCAGACAATCAAATCTGCAACAACATTTTGTCAAAATCTGTTGTGCAAGTTATGCAGATATAAATGAATGTGAATCATGATCAATTCTAAGTTCATCGTCATACTAGATAATTAAGAAGACTATGCCAAATATAAGATTGTAATTCAACAGCAACTTGAATCAAGACCAAAACATAATCTGCAGTGTATGAAATATTAAATCCAGAAAGCAAAACTAATAAAAGTCTGGGAAACTAACACGTTGTGGTTCCAGAATCCATTGATGCTTCTCCTAGATGCACCCTCAATCTCATATTGTTAATGGGACAATTTTGTTTGAGGTTTGGTGTTCTTGCAGGGATCAATGAGGAGGTTGCAATCCACTTTATATCAGAAAAAACTGTTGTGGCAGTTCCTTCCATTAAGCAACTGCCTTATAACTTCCATATGTTTATCTGAATGGATTAATCTAAATAACCATACAAGTTTGAATTCAAATTCAAAACAGATTGCATTAATAAAACTATTTTCGATTTCAAGCTTTATTAAATACTCTGATGTTACAAACTGAAACTCTAAAACTCCTCACAATGTCAATTAGCAGAAAGTGTTGATGTCTAGTTCAATAAGGTCTTACATATGGCGTAATGAAGTTATTTCCAGACCAAAAAAAGGAAAAATTAATTTAAGTACGGCAAAGGATTATTACAATCAAATATGAAGTTGGAAAAAAAAAACACATTATTACAAATGTTTATGGTGCGGTAAGAAAATAATCAATTAAAAAAAATAAGATATGTATACGTGAATTATGGTTGGTACTTGATGGGTACACATAAATATATACTTGCGGAACAACAAGAACCCTAGCCCGAACAAAGTCCTTAATTGTTCCTTCTCATTTTAGGAATATACATAGTTCATATTGAAAATGTCTGACAACATTTTATAACAATATTCTACTAGACATGTATGAGTGATCGTAATTGACAAGACCTACTCTGAATTTCACCTTGAAATCTGAGGTGGCTCAGGTGGCCCACTTTAAAAAGAATTCTACAGAAAATTCGGCAGAATCACTACTAAAAATGGACTATCCAAAACTTGCAAAAACAATCTAATGCTTCTCAGAATCACTACTAAAAATGGACTATTCAAAACCTGTAAAAACATTCTAATGCTTCTCATATCAACAACCACCTTTAGAAGTTAGAGCCTACATGCTCTCCATAATTCATAACCAAACTCCACAACGGGATATAACACAATAAAATTCTGAATCATATCAATTTACAATTACATCAGAGATCGGTAATTAGAGCAATCAAATACTTTTTCAGGATATACAAGATATAAGAGTAGGATACATAAATCATACAATGCGAAAGCAGTGACAATTATGCTTCGACTCCAAGTGCGCTCGACCTCAACAAGATTAGTCTGCAAACTGGACATTTGAAACCAAAGGGCCTAGGAAAAAGTATTTAAAAAACCATTAGTATGAATAGACAAAATAATAAATAAAGGAACTTTAAATACTTTCCCGCTTTACTCTTTAAAAATCGACGATGCATGCAAACATATATAAAATCTTTTTTGAAGAAAACTCATAAAATCAAACCAGCCTCGGTGGTTAAATAGAAAGGTAGAACATAGGGAAAGAAATGTTCACCATACAATAAAGAGAGTCTCCCAGGCTAAAAGTTCGACTTCCACCGATAAGATATATTGAAAAGTGATTCCATTGAGAGTTACTAAGTGAGGGAATCCTTCATCCTCATCCGCTTGGAGGATCTAGAACAACTGACTTGAATCTTGCATGTTATCTGCCATTAGCTCAAATCGTGCTAAAAAGGCATCCTGTAACTCCAGGAAGGAATTGACCGAGCCCGAGGTTAGTTTGTAGAACCACCCTATGGCTTCTCCATCCAATATTTCCTGAAACAAGTGGCAAATGACAGCGTCATCATGGTATTTGCATCTGATGGCGGATTCAAATACTCCAAATGAGTGTATGGGTCAGAATTCCCTGAATATTGAGCTATCTTCAAAAGTTTTGAAGCAGGAACACTACTGATTGCATAATCTGCTGAGTGAATGGGCTCGAATGCCTTGTAAATTATGGCCTAGGCAAGACATTCTATGGTGTCGCCTTCGCTCGGTGTACCCTTTCTTCCAAGCTTTGTATCTATCATAAGAGTGATGCAGTTTGGTCGTTTATTATTAGGACTAGCTTGCTATATTGTGATCGAGTGACTTCATTTGAGTCAGCAACTTGCTATACTCTCCACACATGATACACCCAAAATAGACGCTCAATTTAACCCTGCAATGATGTAGTCGTCAGTAGTAAATGATAAGCAAGGATCGTTCGATGCCAGAGATTGAGGGTAACTATATTAATCACACAAAAGAAAACAAAACAAAACAAAAATAACACTAAAAGAAACGTCACACAACAAAAAGAAAATAGAGAAAGATCGATGGAAGGACAGATAGAGGATAGAAGAGGGCACTGTAATCCTAAAAATGAAACTGATTTGGAGTTTTTGGGTTTTTAACGAAAATAAACAGAAAATAAAGAAAAGAACACAATTTTGAATTTAGGGTTTTGAAAGATAATGATGAAGATGTTAGGAACTCGGAAATCCACCACTAAAATATGCTTGAGACAAATTTATCATCCTAGTTTCAATTACTAAGTCGTGAAAAAGGTTTCAATCAAGAACAAACCATGAATGCATGCATAAGTTCTTATTACTTCCCTAGATTACTTAAGCAAGATGAACGCACCATTACTAAGCCTTCAGAATAAACAATCAAGGTATAGAACGCTATCCTATCAACAATTTATTCTAAGCATTAATCACATGTGGAAGTTTGATTGAACAAGTATGCAAAACTAGTCTGGAACGCCTACCTAGCATGCAATCCTTTTTATTTGGTTTCACCTATTGTCCTATAGGTTTTACTACCATTGAAATAAGCATTATTAACCTTTTAGGAGATTAAAATACCTATTTCTAGCCCCACTCACATGATCATAATATTTTATGTGCGCATTCATAAAACATAAACATGCAAGCGTTATCTGTAAACCAAAACCAAATAAACAATTTCACCACAAAGCAATCACAAAACTAGGAATCAAAATATTGTCAAAAACATATCTTAGGGGCTTCAAACCTCGCCCCTAACAAAAGTAGATTAGCCACACATTGTCTCAAAATTCACAACTAGAAACATATAAGTTTGGGAAAATACTTCAGTACATTAATGTACTGATACATCAAGTAGACTAGGTTCAATACAGATGTAGACTAGCTCAGTACAAGGGTAGACTAACTTCATGCATGTCTACCCATGTACTGAGCTAGTTTACCTCTATATTGAACCTAGTCTACTTAATGTATCGGTACATTAATGTACTGTAGAAGGGCAGAAGATGAGAGCCACGAATTCTCTTTTAGGCAGCCTTGAACGCAAGAACTCCCTTCAAGATGGTACACGGCAAGGCTTGATGAAGATGGATGATGGTGTGCACGGTTTTTGCTCTTGGAGGACTTAGGAATTTCAAGACTTTGTGTGCTAGGGTTTAGGGCAGAAGATGGCGCTGTAGGGTGGTGGTTTGCAATGTGTTCTGCTGCTCTATATATATGTGGAGCACCCCCAAGTTTCCTTTTCCAATTCTGCTTTGAAAGCCTCCCCTAGTTGCTTGAGAATTACTTTGATTGGTGCACAATTAAATGATTTTCAAGCCTTAGTAATCTTCCCAAAATCTTGAGGAATCATTCTAGGACTCTCCCTCATATTTTCAGCAGCAATAACCTTCCAAAAATGCCCAAGAAATCCGTCCAAAGAAGATTTCTGCCAAACTGTCTTGTTTTGACTAGGATTCAATTTCTAACTCTGAATCTTCCTTCTTGGACAAGGAACGACTTCGACTTGACAGGTTTATGGATGTTTCTTGACTCCCACGTGATCTATGACATCATATATTCTAGATTGATGAACAACTTCCTGGAAAAACTCCAATTAAATTGCCGGAAAAGACCTCCCAAAAAGCTTCGTGAAAAGCTGACAGTTTCTGCCTTATCGGGAACCTTACTTTGAATTTGATTTCCTACTTCCTCGTTGATGCTTCTGACCAGTTCTTTGGCTCTAGTTAAATTATAACATTATGTCTTCAAGGATCGCTGGCCCTTTCTGTAAAGATGCATCTGGAAGAATGCAAGAATTGCTCCTCAAAACCGTTCCCAGAAAGCTGATTCTGAAACTGCAGTTTCTGCTTTGCAGCAACTGTTTTGCACAATGAATTCCGTGGACTTCCCTTGTATTTTCCAGCCAAAATGTTGATCAATTTTGGTCCTTTGCATCATTCCTTCATGATCCATGGCTTTGTTTCTCTCTTTAAGCTCTTATTTTTCTTGAATCACTCCACGAACTACCTAAAATGAAAACAAAGTTAAAACTGACTTTTTAAAGGAAATAGCTAAGAAAAGTGTAAAGGTTTCACATTATATTTGTCGCATTTTATACTCCTATCAACACACCTCAGTGGTGGGACAGTCCCCTTGTCCTTGAGCTCCTTTAGGTTGAGAGAGTAGTCAAGCGGTACTACTCGCTACTGAGACAATAGATTTTATGACTGAGCGTTGTCCTTTTTACTGTATCGTAGCCTATTGTATTTGTCTAGAAGGTTACTATAGTAGTCGTTAGCTTCCGCCTTTTCTGCGAGCTTTCGCTGAATGTCCACCTTCATCTGGGCCAGATCTGTAGATGAAGCCTTTGCTAGTTTGCTCCCTCCGGACGCTAGTAGGTTGGGGTAAATCAACTGATCCTCAGGGGTTAAGAAAAGCCCCTTGTTGAATGTTTGGCGTCTGATTGTCCGGCAGAGGAAGGAGATTGTTTCCATAGGGGGTGATTTTCTTGTCAGCCATGGAAAGCTTAAGCTTTTTGCTCAGATCTCCACAGACGGCCCCAAATGTTGAGGAGTGATTCTACTGAGAGTTATTGAGTGAGGCTGTAACATTCCGTATCTTAACTTACCCGTTTACTAGTCATTTGGACGGTAAACGGCGTTTACTTCCACTTTTACTATCGTTTAAGTACTTTTAGTGGCCCTAAAAGTTGACTTTTTGATCGGGCCAAAATTTGAGAAAACTTCATTCATGAAAGTTGTAGAGGACGTTAAATCGAGCGAGTGTATATGTGGTACGCTAAAATCGGAGTTCGTATGCGAAAGTTATAGCTTAAAATGTGGAAGTTACTGTTTATGGTAAAAAAATATATATATGGAAAGTTACCACTGTAGGTTTCCATTTTCGGAAACCCGGTAACTCTCCCTCTCTCTTCTCCCCTGACCCCTTCACCTTTCGGCCCGAACTGGTTCACCTTCGATTTCTCCCTCATCCGGCCGACCCACGACGGAATCTGGCTATCCCCGAGCTCGTCTCCTCCCCCTTGACACGTTGGCGGTGGTATTTTGTGAAGATTTGGCCGGAGAAGCTTGATTTCGCGCCGGGAAGGTAATTGTTGTAGTTTGCGATTTTTGCCGATTTCCGGCGATTCCGGCCTTTTCCAGTCACCAGACCGGCGTTGAAGGTCGGGTTTTTGCTGAAGATTATTTCCCCTAAGGTCTTGCTTCTCAATTTGCAGTGTGGAGGTCGAATCGATCGAACCCGATCCTAGGGTTCTTGAACTTTTTTGGAAAAAATTTCACCGGCCAATTTGGAGCCATTCAAGGTAAAATTGGGACTTGTTGTAGTTGAGAAATTTGTTGGGTTTGTTGTTTTGCAGCTACTGTCAATTTTTGGTGGCCATCGGAGGTGGTGGCCGCCGGCGTGTGGGACTCACGCGCCGCCACTGTGGGTGGCGCGTGGAGGCTTGTTGGGCTGTGTTTTAATTCCAGTTTTTAGTCCATTAAATCCTATAAATATTGTAAAGCTTGTATATGAAATTTGG